>NW_022196912.1:108061652-108068793 GCF_008632895.1 Mastomys coucha | reverse complement strand
ATATATATATATATATAACTATAGATATTATGTGCTCTGTCAGTGTTTAATGAATGATATATTCTTGTACAGACTCATCAGGACCCTGAGGAAGGCTAGACAGTAAGATAAAAAATACACATTATTAACATTACAGATTTTTATTTGCTGCTTTATAATTACCTCTCTTACTAATTGTTTTAAAGGTAAAATAATTTCTTGAGAGTATTTTAATTGTCCTTAAACAAGCTCACTTTTATTAACCATCACTAATTATGGCCATAAATCTAAATGTTTTATATTCATGATTCGCTTTCAAAATATAAAAGGGATTGGGGTCCAAGTCATCCTGGGCAAGGCCCAAGATGGTTGCTCCTGCATAGAGCCACACTGTGATGCTTGCTGGAATTATCTCCTTTGGGTAATCCTCCAAATCATACCTGTTCTCCCCTTTCTGGCTACTTTTGAAGCCAACCCAGGAACAGGCCTATTCTCTGTAGACAAATGTTCCATCACTCAGCAGTGTTCCAGCCTGGTGAGTTAATAATGCATTGTTTTAGCATAGACCATTCCATACTGAAACAAAATAAAATTAAACTTTACACTGCTTTCATAGAAGATTATTTATTAAGTACCATCTTTCAGTAGAAACTGCAGAAAAAAATTAAGTATATTCTTGCAATAAAAATGGAGGAAAAAGTGGGAGGAGTTGTATGTGTAAAATGTCAAAACCCCAAGATGTAATTATAATTAGTTCAAACAATGACTTATTTTATAGTGTTCTAAATACACACTCAGGATTATCCGTATCAGCTGTTAGCTTCATCTAGAGGAACTCAAAGTATGTGAATAAGTTAATCTTAAATATCCTACATTGACATTACCTATCACTACTATTGTAGCAAAATAACATTACTTATCATGACTATTGTATCATCATTGGTGACAAAAGAGAATATTAGCGAAGCATAAAATTTATAAATTCAGCTTCCAAGTAGAAAATTAGATAACTTTATCTTTTTTTAATAGGATAAAAGCAATCATTTTTTTCTTGGTATTCAGAGAACACGTGGCTGTGTTTGTTCCTAGATTTTCTTTTTATTTTCTTTTGTGTAATTCATTTATTCCTCTCTGGTACATTAACTCCTGATCACAGTTTCCTTCCCTCTACTCTTCCCACTCTTCATCTCCACCTCTACTTTTCCTACATTTAATCTTCCTTCCCAGAACATCAACTGTTATCTGTTTCCCTTCAAAAAAGAAGAGTCCTCCCAGGGGCATCAACTGAAAACAGCATTTAAATAAATGTTACAATAAAACTATGCACAAAGCCTCATATCAAGGCTGAAAAATGCAACCCAGTAGGAACCAAAAGGTCGCAAGACCGTTCAAAAGAGTTAGCAACATCCTCATCTTCCACTCACCTTTCACTCTCTGGAAGCATACAAGAACACCTAGCTATATAACTGCAATGTCTATGCAGGGTTTAGATTAGATCCATACAGTCTCTGTAATTGTTTCTTCTGTCTCTGTAAGCCCCTGTGAGCCATGATTAGTTGATTGTGTAGACATTGACTTGTGGTGTATTTGAACCATCTGGCTTCTACAATCCTACCCTACCCCTTTCTGCAGGATTTTTGAGCTCTGCCTAATGTTTGGTGGCTATGGCTGTCTACATCTGTTCCTGTGAGTTGTTAGATGAAATCTCTCTAATGACAACTAGGCTAGGTACTGCTATAGGAGTACAGTAGAATATCATTAGGAATCGTCTTGACTTTTTCCTGTTCTTACTGTTTCGTTTTCTTTTTGGTCAGATATATTTCCTTCTATCCTAAATCCTTGGGCTATCCAGCTTCTGGTTCCTAGCCATCAAGGCAGTTTTAGGTCTGGGCTCCCTCTTGAATTAGAGGACAGACATTTGAGCATTCATTGGTTGATCAGTCCCATAAGTTCTATACCACCATTACCGAAATATATCTTGTAGGAAGGACAAATTGTAAGTGAAGATTTTGTAGCTGGGTGGGTATCTCAGCACAATAAAAATCAAAGGAGACTTAAAATATTCCAAAATTTCAAAAATATTGACATTTATTGGTAAAATACATAAGGTTTTAAGAAATTATAATATAATTCTTTGGGGGGTAGTTTTTGAGACAGGGTTTCTCTGTATAGCACTCGCTGTCCTGGAATTCAGTCTGTAGAACAGGCTGGCCTCTAACTCAGAAACCCGTCTACCTCTGCCTCCCAAGTGCTAGGATTAAAGTCAAATGCCACCATTCCCCAGCATAATGTAATTCTAAAACCAGTTAGGAAGGCACAACTAAGGTACAATGCAAGGAATGGCAGAAATCATGTCTATGATCTACATATAAATATAAAGTAATTTATTTGTCTTATGAGATTAGGATCAGACTTTTTTTCTCTCTCTAAATTTTCATTTAAAAAAAATGTAGAAAAAAGAAAGTATTCAGGTTTGAGTATAAGAATTATCTAGAGGAAGAGAATTGATAGAGCAAATATATATTAAAGAGCAGATTTATTACATTGGTTTATATAATACAGGCCTGCTAGGGTAACACTGGCTGTCATTTACACTGGAGAAACTTAAGAACCAGAAAATGTTCTATCCATGAGGCTATATGTCTCACTATCATCTGCCTGATCGTGAGGCCTGTAGATTCCTAAAACGATATTGATTTCTTTAAAGACAGAATAAAAATGTGTATGGTCAACATTTTTTAGTTAAAATAGCAAATAAGACAAGTATGATGGTCATTAATTTAAATATATGCAAAAAACACAAACAAATTCACCAAACAATGTTCAATTTTAGTATTATATGAGGTTATTTGTATTCAAACTTGATAGCAGTCAATTATTAAGGTTTACAAAATTAGGTATATTAAAGATTTCTTAAATGTGTAATAAACCACCTTTTGATTTTTACTCTTCAATAAAGCTCTTTCTAAACTCTTGTCTGTGAAGAACAGAGAAGTAAACCTGACAACCCATTCTTGGTAAAGTTTCTTAACTTGTAGTGAATCACAGAAGAGTTTATAATACTAATGAGAACATCTCTGGAAACAGAAACAACAGGAGCGAAACAAACAAACATATAACAAAACAAAGAAACAAAATCCAGCACTTAGATCCAACATTTCACCCCATTCTGTGGAGAATGTTCAAAGACATCTGTTTTAGCAACAAGAATTGGACATTTTATAAGAAGTTTATTCCTAGATAAATCAGGTCAGAAAACAAAGCATTAGAAGTAGAGGGGAGGAAATAAACCAACTGAGACTGCAGATGGCCTGATCTTATAATGAGAAAAAGTATACTTCTATACACTAAAAGACATGTACAACCAGGAAACAAATCAGCAAGATTAAAGTTTAAATGATCAAAAATTAGTTATATTTGTACCATAGAAATGAGCAATTTGAAGATGATTTTAAAATCTATTTAAGACAGCATTAAAAATACAATAATTAGCAATAAATTTAGTCCTAGAATTTAAAAAAAAAGTATAAAAAGCTGTCAAAAAATGAATGGAGAATTACAGAAGAGCTAAATAAATTGCAAGAATCAGTGTTTAAGGATGATATTACAGTGTGCCCTTCCCTTCTTCTTTGGTTTTATTGACCACTGGCCCTTGAGGACCAAAAGAGCATAAGCCAAAGGCAGGATTCCAATGGCTGTAAATACTTCTGGGATCAGTTTCAGTGAGATAGCTCAGCTTTGTTCATTTGGGTCCAAGAAGGGTTATATAAATCTTAGGGGAAAGCATAGGGATTTCCAAGGAGAATATGCTCTATTCACAAAAGTGAGAATGTTTCATTTACATGAAGAAGAATTCCAGGAATATGCCAGACAGGATCTTATCAGAAGAGAGGAAGTTGAACCTTTAATCTGGCCACAGGCTATGTGACTTTCCTCATGATTTATTTTTTTAGGAGGTGAGGCAGGTGCTTGTAGGAAGCTTATGTAAGGCCATTCTCTAGATAATGTCAGGAACCTAAGATTAGGCAGAGAAGAGGTAGCCCCACTAACAAAGGTGCTCCATTTTGTGCTGCACTCAGAGAGCTTAACTGGAAATGGGGGTCTGTGAGCTTAATAGCAGGGTCTCACAACATCAAGGGTGGAATATAAATGTCCCTAAGAAGGGCTCTATTTCTAGCTGGTGGCACTTGAGAGGTGACAGTACAATGAAGGAAGAGACTGACTTGATTCATAGACTAAGTCCATGAGTCTGTAATAAATGAACTATAATAAATTAGCACCTGTTTGAAAGTTGCAGTTCACTGCACCTGTGCTTTTGGAAGACTTGTGTTCTGCATGAATTTTCTGTTGACATGGGTAGCCTATATTTCTAGTATTGTCTGTCTTTCTTAAAGTATAGAGGCATAAAGTAACTGACTATAGACTAAAACTTATGAAACTCTGAGCCAAGCTAAATCTTCTTTCCTTTAAATGGATTTGATCTAGTGTTTTACCACAGTGACAATAAGTGACTAACAGAGATTGAAAGACAAATTCATTAAAATGGCAGTCTTCCTTAAATTTACAAAAGAATGTTTGCACAGGAAGTCACAACTAACATTTTTATAGCAATTGATAAGATAATCCTAAAATCCCTATATAAAACCTGTTAAGCTCACTTCGTGGAAAGCTCTGACAAACAAACTTGAAAGGCTGCTATTTTGCTATTTTAATGCTTAACACAAAGCTGTGGTGGTAAAATGGGAACTGGCATAGGATATGTACATTGGTTACTGGGGGAAGAAGCTGTGTCTTGCCATGGGTCAGTTGATTTCCAATGTCTGCTTCAGTACTTCTTAGGAGGAAAATGAGAGGGGGACAACTGAAAACTCATTTATAAAAATATGAATGTATATCCTCTCTACACATCTATAAAACAGCCACCTCAAATGATTCTCTGGGCATTGATTACATTGTAAAAGTATAGAGTTTCTAAAAGGAAAAATAAGACTACAATCTATGTGACTTTGGAATAATCAGTTCCTGAATATGACAAAAAACCAGCAAACCAAAAAGGAAAGATTGATAAATTAGAATTTATTAATCATTCAAAAAATCTGCACAATGAAAAGACTACCTAAAGACTGTGATAAATCGTGTGGAAGTCATTTGTCATATGAGTCAGGAAGTTTAATGTCAGGATTATCTCAAGGACTTCATGTAAACAATAAAAAGAAGATACACTTGGAAGGAAAGTAGAGAATAATAAATAAACTTATCTTGAAACAAAGGGTATATGATCATTTGACACAAATGACTAATTGTATAAAATATAAAGTACAAACTCAATGAGAGCAAAAGGGTCTCAAAGGTAGGCAAAAAAGTCAGAGATAGTCTCTGTTCCCATTTTTAGGAGCCCCATAAGAAGACTAAGCTACACAACCATATATATATATATATATATATATATATATATATGTGTGTGTGTGTGTGTGTGTGTGTGTGTGTGTGTGTGTGTGTGTGTATGTATGTGTGTGTGTGAGCGGGTCTAGGTCTGAACCATGGAGGATCCCTGATTGTAGTTTTTAATCTCTGTGAGTCTCTATGAGCCCAGGTTAGTTGATCTTATTCAGCCTTAATATGAGGGAAGGTACCTAGTCTTATTGCAAATCAATATGTATGTTTGTTCTCAGTCCTGGGCAGCCTGTCCTTTTCTGAACAGAATCAGAGAATGATTAGATTGGTAGAAGGATAAGTAGGGAGAAGGACTAGGAGAAGAAGAGAGAGGAGAAACTGAGCTCAGAACATAGGCTGCTTTTAGGACCCATTTCCTCCTACTGGTTTACCTTGCCTAGCTTAAATAGAAGATGAACCTAGTCTTTTTGCAGCTATATGCCAAGGCTGCTTGATATCAATAGAACTTAACCCCTTTTCTAAAGAGAAAGCAGGAGGAGTGATGGGCAAAAATGAGGGGAGGTGGGAAGGGAGGACTGGGAAAAAGGGAGGGAGGAAAGAGTGAAACAGAGAGTGAAGAATAAACAGTCCAGAAACTGGCCCACCTGGTGACTCATACCATATACAGCCACCAAATCCAGTCACTATTACTGATGCCAACAAATGTTTGATATAGTGATCTCCTGAAAGGCTCTGTCAGAGCCTCACTGATACAGATATAAATGCTTGCAGCCAACAACTAGACTGAGCATGGGGGTCTAAATGGAAGAGTTAGGGGAAGGACTGAAGGAACTGTACGGTTTTGTAACCCAATAGCTAGAACAACAATATCAACCAACTAGACACCCCCCAAAGCTCCCAGAGACTCAACTACCAACCTAATAATCTTGGAGGGACTACTTGGAGGGACCCATGGCTCTATTTGAATATGTAGCACATGATGGCCTTATGAGGACCCAGTGAGAGAGGAGGCCATTGGTACTGTGAAGGCTTATGCCCACCAACGGGTAATGCAAGGGAGGTGAGGCAGGAGTGATTGAGTGGGTAGGTGGGAGTACCCTCATAGAAGCAGCGAGGAAGGGATGGGATAGGGGGTTTGTGGAAGGGAAACTGGGAAGTGGGATAACTTTTATATTTTCACAATATTCTCATGTGTTCCCATCTCCTTGGAAACGAAATATACCTCAACTATAAAGATGAACAGCTCCTCATAGTGTAGGCCTACATATTTATTTCATATCTCTATCATCTCCTATGACCAAACATATTTAAATCTGTTCTTCACAAAAATGGAAGTTTTGTCTATATTTATATACCTGGAAAGAATCATAAGTGTCTCTACCTTGTTTTGTGTTATATGATGTTTGTACTCAACAAAATAAGGTGAAGTCCATAACAGTATTTTCTCAGGGCTGGAGAACTTGCTCAGTTAATAAGTCCTTACCACACAGGCTTAAAGACATGTGTCCTCAGCATTAACTCTGAAAGCTGGGCATGGTACATCCAGCCTATAACCCTAGAACTGCAGAGATGGGGACAGAAGGAACAGGATTGGGAGGCCTGCCTGCCAGCCAGTCTAGTTGAATCTGTGAAGCCCAAGTGGAGTGAGAAACTCCATCCTCTCGGAAGAGAAAGAGCGGAGAACAGGAAACAGGAGGGACTCTGTGAGGAGGGACAACGTTTGGAATATAAATAAGTAAATAAGTAAATAAATAAATAAAATATTTTT
>NW_022196912.1:108050595-108061642 GCF_008632895.1 Mastomys coucha | reverse complement strand
GAGTTCGAGGCCAAACTGGTCCACTGAGTGGTTTACTGGGCAGCCAGGACTACACAGAAAAATTCTGTCTTGAAAAAAGAAAGAAAGAGAGGGAGAGAGAGAGGGAGGGAGGGAGAGAGAAAGAGGAAGGGAGGGAGAGAGAGAAAGGAAAAAAGAAATCTCAATATTGTTAAGAGTAAATAATGACTCATACTGCTAATAAGGATTTGGTAGAGATTTGAAGATTGTAATATCTTTGAAAAGCAAACTGAAATATTGACAAAATTAAATAATTCCTAATTGCTATTTAATAAAATAAGGTTAAATTCTGTATATTTTTCAAAGGGACATTGGTGTCTATGTTTTTTAATATGGACACAGAATTAAATATGACATGCTCAGTAATAGTTGTGGTATAGGCTTCATATGTAATATGTTTTTATTTAAAAACAGAAGCTTATAGTAGTAGGTTTTTATGGATCAAACAATTATTTTGAATTATTTTGTCATAGGAGGTTTGAAGATTTTTAACTTATGATCATAGCCTATAAACACTTTTACAAATTATGATTGTTAAAAAAACATAACTATGCAAAAACCAAATAGCCTGAGGCATTTAAATAAATTTGCCAGCTAGCTAGTCTATTTCAACACCTTACTATTAACAAGATGATCTGTTTATTAGTATCTGAATTGTGGTCAGAGTTTTCATTAGATCTTTGTGAAAAAAAGAAAAGTCAAAGTCAAATCAACAGTGAACCAAAAGAATTAGTCCATTTTACATTCTCTAATAGTAGGTGAACCTGACGTTGTGAACAACTAGGCATCTAAATGGCAATACCATTCATAATGTTGTTGTGTGGGTGTTCTTGACATTCTTTTCACGTCCTCAAATTTGTAGACAGAAAATGGAAGCATCAGGAATGGGGACAGATTCTGGGAATGTGGCTCAAAATTGGATGACTTTTGAAGTATATACAAAGTACTAAGTTTGATCTTCAGTGTAGCCCAAAGAAAAATGCTACAAGAATGTTTTCTTCTGTGGAAAAAATGGGGGAAATCAGAAATTTAAAACAACAACAGAAATAAAATAAATTTTCCAAAACTGTTTTATACATTCTAAATTTTTCTAAATTTACATCTAGTGCAATTTCAGTCTAAAAATCCACAACTGCTTTAGCTTTGTCTCATTAGTATCTAGCTCTTCATAAATGAGTTTATAATAGAATCCAGCTTTATACTGAATTTATAAGTATTCTAGAAGTTTTGTAATTTTGTGTAATAATTATTAACCTGAACAATGTTAGAAAAGAAAATCACCAAAAAGCAATCCTCCACAAAGTATTTCTTTCTGTATACTTTAATTATAAAAATGTAACTTCATATGGCCTATAGGTTTTTAAAATCTTCAGTCAGTAACTGTTACAGTGATCAGGGTTTATGCTTGCTTTCAGTCTTCTAAACTAAGTTTATAACATTCAAAGCAACTTCTGCTCTATATTTGGTAAATCTTGGAAGAAAGATCAGCTCTCACAAAACGTGAAAAGATAAAAACATGATTTTTACTTTTTGGAGTAAAAATATTAAAACTTCTGTATTTCTTATTGCATTGGTAGGTAATTAAGGATTATATAAATTGAGAATTAGAAATATCCTTAGTCACACTTGTTTTAGTCAGAGTGTAATATTAACTAGCTTGTGTAAATGCAAGCCCTATAGTTCATTCAGGTGAAGCTAGCAATGTTAATAAATTGTTTCTCTAGACTGTGGCCTTTAGTTTTAAGTTTTTACTGTGAGTGTTTTGCATTGATTCCATTTCTAAATTCTTCTTGGTAGCTTCAATGGTTGTATTCCTTCTCAACACTATTCCCAGCAGCATAGACATTCTTAGGCAGTGATTCTAAACTCAGGACAGTTTGACAGTATTCACACTTATATTATTTGCCACAGTTAATATAGGAAACAACTGGTATCTAATAGAATAAGGCCAGGATTGCTGATGTCATACTAAACTAAAAATACTCTAGACAGTAACAAAGGGAATGAGCTAATGTTTTAAAATATTACTGTTGTTGTTAAAATATTTTGGCCTACATGTGGATCTAGTCTTTCTGATACAATAGCCTGAAACCATATGGAATATGTCTACATAATGTGTACATATGTCTAAACTATGTACACATTAAGGTATGATTTAAGTTTAAAATATACATCAAATTTTTGAAACTTATTGAAGTATAAAATTCTTCTATTAATGATTTTATAGGTAACAACTGTTGGAATTATGTAATTTAAAGATAATTCATTTTATTCCATTGCCCTATTGTACTCTACTTTAAATTATATGTGTGTTTTCAAATATATTTATATTGATCAGTGTTCATGCAGAGGTAAATACTTCTATAACTGGAATAAAGAAATTCCTGCTGTGGTAGGAGACTCCAATGTTTATATTGTCTAATGTAGTACCAAAGCAAGAACTACATGGAACACACAACTTGTTTGGCTAGTTCGTCTATGACATTAAATTTCTTTTAGAATTTAAATTAAGTTTACATTCATTAAAATTATACACAAATGATCAATTCACCAAGACTTTCACTTCATAGGTTAAGCCTCTTATCCTAAGCAAAATTTCTAGTTATTACTACTTTCTTCAAATGAAACATTCTTGTCCAAAACTTAATAACAAGTTGGCAAGATATTGTGATGCTATTCACACACAGAGCTGGATTCAAGAGCATCACCAGAGCTCTGTGTACTCACCCTGGAAGAGGAATACAGACTAAGGGGCAGATGCTGTTGTGATAATGGAAAAGCAGAGAAGGACTGGCCCCCACAGGTGTGTTATAAGAGTGATGATGTATCACTGTGTAGGTTCAGTGCCTTACACTCCATCATTGTTCCATGGCAGTACATCTAAAGACACATCACCACTCAGATACATGTGCTAGAGTTAAGAAGTGCTGGGAATTAGCTATGTTCCAGCTCAATAAAGTGTAGGAAAGCATTAAGAGAGAACACGCTCATTTAGGAGAGCTATAGTTTCTGAAGAGAAAAGAGTGTTATTGAAATATTTTATAAATTCCAAAGATAAGTTTTTTCTGAACCAAAAATAACATTAATTTAAATCTGTTTCAGTTGAAACATAAAAACATTATCACATATACACATGTATAGATATATTTAAAAATAATTAATAAATGCCATACAAAGGGGGTTTGTACTAATCAGAGAAATGCAAATCAAAACGATTCCACCCCACACCAATCAGAATGGCTAGGATCAAAATCTCAGGTGATAACGCATGTTGGCAAGGATGTGGAAAAAGAGGAACACTCCTCCATTGCTGATGGGATTGCAAACTGCTACAACCACTCTGGAAGTCAATCTGAAGGATCCTCAGAAAACTGGAAATAGATTTACCTGAAGACCCAGAAATACCACTCCTGGGAATATACCCAAAAGAGGCCCCACCATTACACATGTGCACATGTTCCATTATGTCCGTAGCAGCCTTTTTTTGTGAGAGCCAGAAGCTGGAAACAACCCAGATGTCCCAAAACAGAAGAATGGATACAGAAAATGTGATTCATTTACACAATGGAATACCACTCAGCTATTAAGAATGAGGACACCCTGAGTTTTGCAGGAAATTGGATGGAACTAGAAAATATCCTGAGTGAGGTAACTCAGACCCAAAAGGACATGCATGGTATATACTCACTAATAAGTGGATATTAGCAAAAACAAACAAACAAACAAAACAAAACAAAAACAAAACAAAGCAAAAAGTACAGAATATCCAAGATTCAGTCCACAAAACTCAAAAAGGTCAACAAGCTGGAGTGCCCAAGTGAGGGCACATGGGAGAGAACAGAGAGCTATCACAAGTGTGGAGAGAGGGAAGGACCTGGGAGGGAAAGTAGATAGGGGTTGGGAGAGATGGAAACCTGATCTGGTATTGGGTAAGGAAAAAGGACTGAAGCCCTGAGGGCCAGCAAAAAGAATGGAAACAAGCAACCTCTGCAAATAGGAGGTTGGGGGGACCCTCCAGAACGCACCAGAGACCTGGGAGGTAAGAGACTCTGAGGAATCAAAGAGAGGTACCTTAGATGAAATGCTGGATGGTAGGGAACTTATAGAGCCTATTCCCAGCAGGAAGAAAGGGCATCGAGTAAGGGATGGGGTTGCCATCCCACAGTCAAAACTCTGACCCATAATTGTTCCTGTCTGAAAGAACTGCAGGGATGGAAATGGAGAGGAGCCTGAGGAAAAGAAGGTCCAGAGACAAGCCCAAAATAGGATCCAGCTCAAGGAGAGGTCCCAAGGCCTGACACTATTACTGAGCCTTTGGAGGGCTCATAAAAAGGGACCTAGCATGACTGCTCTCTGGAAAACCCAATAAGCAGCTGAAAGAGTCAGTTGCAGATATTTGCATCCAACCAATGGACAGAAGCTACTGACCCCTGTGGTTGAATTAGGGAAAGGCTGGAAGAAGGTGAGGAGTGGGTGACCCTGTAAAAGAACCAGCAGTGTCAATTAATTTAGACCCCAGAGATGTTTCAAACATTGGACCACCAAACAGAAACCATACACCAACTGATATGAGACCCCAACACATATATAATAGAGGACTGTCAAGTCTGGGTTCAGTCAGAGAAGATGCACCTAGACCTCAAGAGACTGGAGACCTAGGGAGTTTAGAGGTCTGATGTGGTAGGTGGTGGTGGGTGGGGACATCCTTGTGGAGACAAGTGAGTGGTTAGGAGTTATGGAATGTGGAACAGTCAGAGGGTAGAATGGGGGTTGGGGGGAACAAAATCTGAAGTGTAAATAAATAAATAAATAAATAAAGACAAAGACAAAAATTTAGACATATTTATGGGGTAAAATATGATCACTTGACACAAATATGCAATGTTTAATGATCAAACAGTAATAATTGTTTCCATTTCCTTAAGTATTACTCATTTCTATATATTGGGGACTTTTATAGTCTATTTTTTCCTATAATGGACTCAATAGAAAAAATTTATTTTCCTTTTAAAAGAGTCTAAATATATTGTGTTAAATTTTATCACTGAGAATTCCCCTCCCCACCAAAAAAAAATAAAAAGATTTCTTCAGTATGCATAAAGTAAAAGGGAGAGTATACCAGCCTCAGAAGAGGGCCAGGAATGGATGATCCTGACCATGTCCACACGGGAAACAAATACATGGGTCACAAGATAATACAACAACCACCACTTACCCAAAGGTTTTATATGTTAGCAACATCAACAAAAATTCCACATTTGTGTTGGTTAATTTAATTTGTCATTAAAAAAAAAAGAAAAGGCAAAAGAAATACAGTTGCCATAGGAAAAAAATTTAATGATTTTAATTATACATGATTAAAAGACTCAAAATGTACCATGCTAAATAATTAAGTACACCACTGCCAGTAATTTCTATGTGGTTTGTGTGTGTGTGTGTTTGTGCGTGTGTGTGTGTGTGTGTAATCATCCACAGATATTAAAGAAATCGCTAACTGTTCAGAAGCAGACTGCAGTGGCCATGTTAAAATGTCCCACTGTGTACACAGCCACTGTAAAAGTTTAAATCCATCTTGAGATGCATAGACAATGATGCTTGCTGCCAACCCTGTTACCTGTGTTGGATCCTCCAGGAGAACCAACCCTTTCAAGTCATTCTGCGATTCTCATCACACTCAGGGTGTCATATGCACCCCTCTTGTCCATATGCATAAAACATTGATTTGTTTCTGGAATATTTCAGCCTGGTATTTTTCTCTACATGAAGTCATATCATCTTTATAAAAAACTATTTTATGTTGACAATAATGTAAAGCCATATTTTAGTTGACATCCTTAGCCAAACAGCAGTGAACACCACCCCAACATCATAGTAACTTAAGCCATTTATTTTTCATTCTTTATCTTATTAAACAGCTTTCAATTCCTTCCTATTCCTCTTATTCCTACTCTTTTGGCACTTTTTTTTAATTTGTTGTATCAGGGCTCTTCTTTCATGCTTCATGTTTGCCCATAATATGCCATGGACCAATGTCTTTTTCACATTTCAAACAGCTCAGTTGTTTTCTATAGGTATGGATGTTTATCTTTTGTTTCATGATTAGATCTCATTTCAGCCTTTTTTATTGGTTCTTTTATTTATTTACATTTCAAATGTTGTCCCCCTTCCTGGTTTCCCCTCCACAAACCCCAGCCCACACCCCCTCGCCTTTGCCTTAATGTGGGGGTTCCTCCACCCACACACTATGTTAATCCTGCAGATCCATGAGCATGGGAGGTTTTCCATTTTCTGAGGTTTTCTTCTATTTATTTTTTCAGAGACTTGAAGTCCTTGTCATACAGTTCTTTCACTTGTTTGGGTAGAGTTACACACACACACACACACACAAACATCTCTCTCTCTCTCTCTCTCTCTCTCTCTCTCTCTCTCTCTCTGTGTGTGTGTGTGTGTGTGTGTGTGTATGTGTGTGTGTAACAATGGATTAGACTGCTCATGTGTAATCCTTGAAGAACCCAGGTGGTTGTCTTTAGGACCACTGGTATCTTCTTTCTCTCCATTTTTTCCTTTGAGTGGAATTCCACTTTTTATCTTTCCTTTTACAGCATTTCTTTTCCTTTCTTTACTTTAACCTTAATTTCAAACTAGGTTTTTCCTTTAGTAACATAGTCTTTCTTCTCACTGACATTTACTGGTATAGTCCCCCAAAATGATAGGAAAACTGGATATTTCTTTTTGAACTTTCTAGCAACTCATCCTGAAGAAAGGTCATTAAGATATTTTGTCCATCAACCTATGGATGTCTCCTCTATTTCACAATTGATCTTGAAACTTTAATATGTATTAATCATCTCTGCATGTTGACACAACAGCAAAATAGACTATCCTGTTCATCTTTTGGTGCATTTCAGGCAATATAATCTGTGACTTTGTTCTATCTCCTAATTTCAATGAAAAAATGAATATTTTCCAATAATTCCTTTGTGTATTGTTAGGGTTTCATTGCTGTGAAGATACACCGTGACCAAGGCAACTCTGATAAGGACAACATTTAATTGAGGCTGGCTTACAGGGCCAGAGTTTCAGTTCATTATCATCATACCAGGAATCCTGGCAGATTCCAGGCAGGCATGGTGCTGGAGAAGGAGCTTAGAGTTCTCCATCTTCAGTTGAAGGGAGCCAGGAGCAGACTATCCATCCCTCATACGACTAGGAGAAAAGTCTCAAAGTCCATCCCCATAATGACATACTTCCTCCAGCAAGGCCACACTTATTCCAATAAGGCCACACTTCCTTATAATACTCTTCCCTGGACTAATCATATTCAAACCACAGCAATTTGAATTTATGAAAAATACTTCCAAAAACATATTGTGACCAATACTGCTAGGTTATTAAAGTATTGGGAACAGAATTAGTTGAATGAATATTTTGATTGTAAATGAGTTTTAGATGTTTATAGAGCTAGTCTCATGAGTATATAGAAAATAAGAGCAATGAAGGTGAACTTACTTATCTGTTCTCCAAATAATGATAGGTCCATGGTTTAGGAGATTCAATTATAATGCTTCCAGGGTCTTTTATATTTATAGAAAATAACCTATTAAAAATGAAATTTTACTGTAAAGACTCATATCTCAGAGATATCATTGAAGGTGACATACAAAGTCATATATGTGATTCACTCCTGAACACAGTTTTTAATCAGTTCATGAATTTCTAGCAGTATTTTCTTCTCTTTGTCTCTTTCTTAATCTCTGTCCCTCCCCATGTCTGCCTGCCTGTCTTCCTTCCGTTTTTCCTTCCTCCCTTTCTTCCTTTCTTCTTTCTGTCGTTTGTTCTTTCTTCTCTTTTCTTTTTCATGTTTTATTTGAGATAATATGATACAGCCTACAATGGGTTTTAATTTGCTAATATCTAAAGATAATCTCAGATTTCTCATCCTCTTCCTCTACCTTCCTTATGTATGTAAGTGTGGTAACCATCCCCAGTTTTCATGTTTTCATGGCCTGCAGGACAGGCTTTCTACCAAATGTGCCAGACAGTAATTCTATGTACCAAGTCCTATATTACCATTCTGACTGCCCAGATCATAGCTGGATTTGTGAATGCAGTTTTAACAAATATACTTGATTTTACCAGGGGAGAGGAACTATATTTGTAAAATAATTGATAGGAAGAAAAGGGACTTTTTAGATTATCAGAGACTGGGGGCATAGAACAAATGTGTATCATAGATTGTTTTGTTTGTTTGTTTGTTTTTGTTTTTGTTTTTGATTTTTGAAATGGACATTCATACCATGGCCCCTACAATTTGAGCAGGGATAAAAAAAATGAAGGTGACAGTAATGTTTCCACATAACAGACACTTGGGAGAGTAAATCTGGGTTGACAAATGGAGTCCTGTTTGGTGCCACATAGCAAAGTTTTCCAGTAAAAAAGGCATCTATATGATATTTTAGTGTGAAACAAAGATGCTCAAAGGTGAATCATTGGGTCGTCTGAATGTTTATTTTGGACTAATGTGGAGAGTTTGGAAAGTATTGTGAGATTCTCTAAATAAAGAGCATGAAGACAGGAACATCATAAAATAAGCAATTTGATATAGTTAATATATGGCCATTTTTCTACAGCAATGCTGATGTAGATGGGATGAAAGTCAGAGAAGAAGATATCCATTTATTTACCAACAACTTGAGTCTAGGCATTTATATATATATATATATATATATATATATATATATATATATATATATATATATATATATATAAACATGAAAGTCACATTTGAGCAACTGACATAGTTTAAAAACAAATCAGTTATAACACAGAGAATTTTTATTATTGCTAATGTGCATGCTGATGCTGTATCTTTGTACTGATGTTTGAGAATAGAAGAGCAGGTCTTGTTTTATTTGAAAAATAATAAAAATGAGGATGGAGGCAATGACTCAGAGTGCAAGAGTGCATATTGTCAAATATGACAACCTCAGTTTGGCATCAGTAGCCATGTAATTGAAGGAGAGGCTCAGATTTCTGAAGTTTTCTTTTGAGTTCTAGATGTTCACATGCATACACACACACACACACACACACACACACACACACATCTACAAACATGCACATATACACTTGAACATGCACATGCATGCACACACACAAAGAATAAATAAATGTAAAAAATTTTGTAAATGTCCATTCCATTTCAAAAGTTTTCTCTACCTTTTGAAACTACTTTTATTGAAGTATCATAATAGAATATAACTACAACCATTGATAAAATTCATATATACTAAAATAGCCCACAAACCAAGAATCTGATACATTCTGGTAGTTTTATGTTTCCACTGAGCTATATATATAGTTTTGATATGGATAGAGAGAAATCACCACAGTAGACAGACTGATAAATTGACCCAAAGAATAAATGGTAGAAAGTTTAAGCAATCAATGATTGGAAGTTTAAAGGGGAGTCACCTATTTGGAAGGTTTTAGGTCAGAATTTAATCATATTGGTTCAGGAAAAGTAACTTAAAAAAAGTCTTTCTGAAGTGAAAAATTCAATTCCTTTCTTCTTTGGGCTGATTGAAGACTGTATTGTTAGAGATGATGAGGAACATCTCAGAGTCATTTCAATTCCATTGTTCTGCCATCTGAGGATTAATTGTCCCTATTGTGAAGTGAATAGAAAGAAAATTGTATACTTCACCTCAAGCTAATTTTTCTACATTTCTTTTTCTCAAAATATGACTCAATAAATATTTATTTGCTCATACTGGGAACGTTCTACATAACGAAAGCCTAGAAGTCATTACATTTCATCTTTTTAAAGTGATTACAAAGAGAAAGGCCATTTAACCAGAATGGGAAAAATCAGCCTACATACAAGTCATTGAGTTTATTTTTTTTTAAAAAATGAATAAAATTATTTTTTGTGTTCTCAGCAGGGTGGATTTTAAATGTGTACTCAGAAAAGTCAAAGATGTCACTTGAAAATATCTTTAAAAATAATTTGTTAGTTTTTTTACTCTTTGAATTATCTTGCTTGGATATTTGAATGTAAGTCCCAAGGAGTTGATGCCTGAAGCATAGCTTATGCAAATTCTTTGCATACAAAAGTAGTTAAGCTCATATAATAGGTTTTAAATATGTTGTTAATGTTTTTGTTTTCATATGACTTTATAGCCTCCTAAAGTAAGATTTATTTCAGTTTATAAATCATATTCATGTTGCTTAAGGAAACGAAATGGGCTTGGCAGATACAGATTTATATTTAGAAGTTGTTCATCATACTGACAACAAGGAAATCTAGTATGTCAGTTCCTTTAGATTTCTGGTTCAGAAGTGTAATATTTATAGGCTTGTACCCAGCTTATGGTAATACCAAACAATGAAAAATGAATTAAAAATGGATATATCAAGCTGGGCAGTGGTGGCACATGCCTTTAATCCCAGCACTTGGGAGGCAGAGACAGGCAGATTTCTGAGTTCGAGGTCAGCCTGGTCTACAGAGTGAGTTCCAGGACATCCAGGGATACACAGAGAAACCCTGTCTCAAAAAACAAAGCAAAAAATTGATATTTCAAGAATTCTGGACAACTAACAATTTATGGTTTACATGTTGATATTAATTAATGGTATCAAATTTTAAAAATGACTCAAGGGGCATCATAGGCCTTATATTACAATAACTATTTGCTCTCCATTTTTGGATCAGGTCAAGTGGCTTACATTTACAATGTGTGATTTTTAGAGATTTCTGGTAACCCACAATATAATTGTTCATTTTAAGGTAGACTGAAGTGTGATACTATAGAAACTGTGGGCCACAATTTTATGAAAAAAATTAAACAAGAAATATTAGAGCCCCTGTATTGTGTGAAAATGAGGTAAATCTTGGAAAGACCATAGGTGAACTTATATCTATATAAACTCTACATAGAGTTTATATAGATATAAACCATGCTTCTCACTAGTCTTCAGTCTATGTGGTTTCTCTGGTTGCTTCTTTTTTTTTTTTAGATATTTTCTT
>NW_022196912.1:108022265-108045202 GCF_008632895.1 Mastomys coucha | reverse complement strand
GACTCTGACCGGAGCTTGTCCTGTCCCTGCCACCCGGTGGCTCCCCTGCGACTCGTGGGGCCTGTGCCGCCCTGTTGTCTGCTCCCGGCTTAGGAACTCACTGGAGAGAAGATGGCAGCTTTCACTGGAGACTCCGGGTCAAAGTGGTCCCTGGAGGCAGACCCGCCTCGTGCAAGGGAGGGGCAGCTAAGGTCACTGATCCACCTCTGCCACTTGGAAGCTGAGAGGATCCTGTCCCTGCTGCCCGGCGGCTCCCCTGCGACTCTTGGGGTCTGTGCCTCCCTGCTGGCTGCTCCCGGCTTAGGAACTCACCAGAGAGAAGATGGCGGCTCTCACCCTGGTTGCTTCTTTAATAGGACTACCCTGTGTGTCCAGATACACCACACATTATGCTCAGAACTGTTCTTGAATTTTAGCAGATAGTACCTTATGCTGTGTTTGAATTGTAACTCTATCTTTTAGCCATGCTGACTTCTTTGACGACTCTGAGAAGAATGTTTGAATTTTAGTTTATAAGAAACTGTATGATGAAAGGTTTATGAAAACATTTAAAATCATGGATTAATGGATTAATATAACTTTCCTGTTAGAAAAGCAGGGCACTAACTATTTTTTTCGAAATTTTCAAAGTCTCCAAACTAGGTAGTTATAATATTTAAATATAATATATATTACATATATATTGCATACATATAATATAAATGTATCTTATAATATTTCAGACACCTAAATTGTTAGATTTTCTTTTTTGTTTTATTCCCATACTCTAAGTTCTTTCTCAAGTGTGGTATATTCCTCTCTTTCTGGTATCCTCCTTCTCTACAAAGAGTCTCCCTATTGTTCTCAAGTCTTCTGTATCACATTACCTCCGTTCCTCAAGTCTTCTTAAGATTTCTTTTTCCCTTCACTTTATCATACCCAATTTATTCTTAAACCTTACAGCTGAGTATGCACACACCAAAACACACACACACACACACACACAAACACACATAGCTTAAATCTTTAACCTGCATAATTCTGACATTTTTTGCTTATATTAACATTCTCTAAAACTTCACATTTTTGTAGATGTCATCATTTAATCTTTGTTTATGTCTTCCAAAAGAGTCCCCAACCTCCATCCAGTGATTGCATCCATGGGTATCTGCATCTGTTTCTGTCAGCTGCTGAGGTAGAGCCTCTCATAAGACAGTTATGCTATAATGGTTTTCAGCTATGTTACTGTAAGAAGTTACTGAGCAACTAGAGTTCCATAAAAGTGTCAAGTATAAGATATAGGTCTGAGTAGATTTTATAATATTTTAAAATAGTATCTTTTCAGAAGCATTGTAGATATAATAAGATCCATTTGTCTCCCTCAGTGTTATGCCTAGTAAGTCCTGGATAGACAACATTAAGCTTAAGAATATGTCAGGGATATGTTCTATAATGAAATGCTTTCTATATTTAGCTGGTGTTCTATAGATTGAAGTAACCAAATCCTTATATAGACTTACCAAAACCCCAAGATAACAAGCCTGTACACAAGAAGAAATGTGAAAAGTTCACAACATTGTACAATTCTCATCTTCGTTTTAGTCAAAGCGGCTCTACTTATTAATGCATATATTAAAATGCTTTAGATATTTTATAGGTAATATTATCAAGAAGAAATAAAAGAAGTCATTCAACAGAAAAGACAATATTCTGGAAATGCTGGGTTTTTTGTTTTTGTTTGTTTTATTTCTTTCTTGTCACTAAAAGTTGTTTTTCTTTTATAAACAGAGACAACTAAATGCTGAGGCAGATATATTCCAGATAAGATACTTTATTGATTCAAAATTTCACATATGCACATTGATATTTTAATCAAGTTGACACACTATTCCTCTCATTTAATTGTTCTTCTGTCTCTACAACCATTCCTGAGTTGATTAAGTCGTTTTAGGCTGCCATGTTGATGAGACTTCATAGTTGCAGACCTCTGACATTAGTGGGAGATATAATCTCACACACATCTTTCATTCCTCTGGCTCTTACCATTTTCCACTTCTTCTTCCACAGTGATCCCCAAATTTTGTGTGCAGGATATTGTGTGCAGTTGTATTAGATGAGGTAGGGCACCACACAGCATCTTGTGCTCTACATTTTGACTGGTTGTACTTTTCTCTATTGCTATCAGTCTGTTGCAAAGAGTAGTTTCTTTGATGAGAGGCTAGAGGTACACTTACATATGGGTACAACGTTAAATATTCAGAATATAGTTAGAGATTATGCTGGTTTAATAAAGTGTCAGTCGCTAGTTCTTCTTCCTTAGCCCCAGAAAGCTAAGGTTTCTAACACAAGGCATGTTTTCCCTTAGGTTTCAAATACAATTAGAGCTCTGTTCTTTACCACCAAGCTATGGATATTGTTATGATTCATAGGCATCATAACTGGGTAAAATTTTTGATTGCTTCCCTGTCTTTGAAGCTTATAAAGTATCTTTTCATACTGTGAAAGCAAGTCCTTAATTAAAAGGAGGTTTTTGGGTCATATCGAGTTCAAGTTCTCTGTGTCTTGTTTCAGAAGCATATGATGGTTTAAGCAAGAGGGACTTAGCCTTCACTTCTGTAAGTTAATCAAGGGAATTAGAAATAGTAGATAAAACTTTGGGGATCTTTTGGAAAACCTGACTTAGAACTCAAAAGGGGATTTTCATGCCCAGCATTGATGACTTTGTTAGTCAATGCCTTTTGTGGACAGAATTGTCAACCAACATGTGATGATTTCATTAAACTGTATATATACATACTAATATGTATTATATGTTAACATAAAATTCTAGCTCATTGTGTTCAGTCCTAGACAAAGAACTCTAGGTAACTGGAATATACTAAAAACAGAAGAAATGGTTTTCAGAGAAGAGATTACCAATTGTTTATCCAATACTAATTGGTCATCTCTGAGATCTTATAAATACAACATTACATAGTATGAAGAAGTTCTATATATGTGCTTAAGCATATGTGTGTGTGTGTGTGTGAGTGTGAATGTGTGTAACCAAAACAAAAAGGACTGCATGAATTAGAGAGACAACTGGGTTACATGGAAGGGTTTAGAGTGAAGAAATAAAAGGAAGAAATGGGGTGACTATATTATAATTTAAAAAAAATCCTTAGGGACATAGTGAGATTTTCAGCCATTCTAATCTACATGGCAGTCAGTCTCAACAAAGTTATATATATTTATACTTTACATGCATATTTATATGTTATATATGCAAAGTATAAATTTGACCTTATACATACTATTTTTGTCAAACATTACTCAAAGGCCATTTATGTTTTGTGATATTTCAGATGTACACATAATGTAATAAAAATATGAATTTGAATACAACAGTTTTAGAAGGAGGTTGGCATTTGGCAGCTTGTTATACTAATTGTAAAACTGAAGAATCTACATAAACAACATCTTCACTTAAATACCTTCTTTAAATACTGCTATCTATTTAACACTAGCAGTGTTTATAATTTGAGTAATTTGCAGTCTAGCAGTCCTAATTTTCATGTGTAATAGTACCCAGTTTTTCTGTAAAAGCTGCCCCAAAGTCCAGTAATAGCAAACAAACTTGGCTCAATTCCTATTCATTTCTCTGGCTTTTCTCACTTGGAAGCATCCCATAACCCAGGTTGGAATTCTCTCTGGCCTCCTTGTTACAGAATTTCTCCACAGGCCAGCCAAATGTTACAAGACAATTACACTCAATATGGTACATTGATCTTATTAAAACGGCATCCCCAGGCAGTGGATAATGTCTGAAAGCCTAAAAATGAAAGCAATCCTTTGGGTTTAAGGAAAATAAACTGGAGACTTAGGATCCTGTGTTGAACCTTCTTTTGCCTTTGATATTCAGATCTCCTTCTTAGCCCACTTAGACCTTTGGTAGACCTCCTATACGAGGGCTTTGTTTAGACATCAAAGTTCATTTTGGTTTTGTAGCATGCTAATGAGCACTGTGAGCTTCAAAGGACATAATTAAGCTGCAATTTCCAAACAGGTGCAGTTCAGCAAATAATTGAATAGCCAGCAAGAGAGAAAATCAGTTAATCTGCAAAAGGAAATAATTAAAACTACTCTCCTTTCTCTTCTTTCAAAAGTCTTTTCTTTATTTTTCATTCTATATATTGTTAATAATACATACCAATATGTTGCAGACATTCATTGTTTTTTGTTTTTTGGGTTTTTTTTGAGGTGCTTGATTATTAAGAAATTAATTAATTGTGAGCAAAACAGATTAAATATTTCCAAAAGAAACAGAACTAAAATATCATGGATACTTCCAGTTGGCTGCAGCAAACAGTTGGACCCATTACATCCCCCACACAACAGTTTTTAACAACTGTTCCTAATTGTGTATTGAGGGTTTATGGGCTATTGACATTGGTGTGGTATTTACTATTGCCAAGCAAAGCTAACACTGGCATTGGCTCTACTGGAATGTGCTGCTTTGTGGAGTGGAGCCCTTTGTAAGTGCCCTGGCTCAACTGTAACTTAATGAAAAGAGAATTTGATTGCCAAGATAGAATTTGTTTCACAACAACCAGCCCGTGCCTATTTGTAAAGAGCTACAAAGAGATTGGCAGCCAGGTAATGGGATGGAATTAAGCATGAAATTGAATTGCTGTGTCAGGAAAGTGTCTACTAAGCACATACCAGCAGAGTGCTCACAGTCACTCGGAAGCTTAGCAACTAAACTGAAGGTGTCTCATGAAAGCACACTGTTTTATTTCCTTTGTAAATAAATGCCTCTAATTTGCATTAAAATAGCAAAAATTAAAGCAGCACTAAAATTTTATAATAGAATTACTGTTTATATATTTGCACAAATAGCATGAATAAATTAATCCTCACATATATATGCATATATATGTATACACACATACACACAAATAACAGGGTGTTCATTCTTTTCTCTTTTCAAACCTACCCAATTTTAGGTATTCTTCCAAAGAAACTGCTCTCTCTCCCTCCTTTCCTCCCTCCCTCCCTCCCTCCCTCTCTCTCTCTCTCTCTCTCCCTCCCCCTCTCTCTCTTTTTCTCTCTCCGTGTGTGTGTGTGTGTGTGTGTGTGTGTGTGTGTGTGTGTGTGTGTGTGTGTGTGTGTGTGTGTGCGCGCGCGTGCGTGGTATTACTGTTTCATTATACTGTGTGATTTCAAAGATATCACATCTTGTATTTCTATCAAGTTAGAATACTCACTTATATTAAAAACAAACAAAGAAAACAGGGCTGGAGAAATGTCAAACTGGTTAAGAACATTTGTTCTTTCAGAGGATCGAGAACTGATTTCAAACACCCCTCTCACCATGGTTGCTCACAATTGTCTGGCTCTCAAGTTCTAAAGAATCTGATGACCTCTTTGACATCCATGGGTATCAAGTGTACATATGGTACACAGACATGCATGCATTCAAAACACATACATATAAAATAATATAAATAATTATAAAAAGAAATTTTAGAGAGTTTTAAAAATGTCAAAGATAGGCTAACTTCTGTCATCTGGGTATCATTTAAAAATCATTCTTTTGACAGCCACTCAAAGAAGATTTTGGAGAAATTCTTTGCCCAAATTTGCCTATTCTGAAGGATATAAGTTCTGAGATGAGCAAAATTTCTTCTTCAAACTTTATTATATAACTTCTAAACTACATTATTTAAAATATGCTTCAGGTCATATGGAGAAATTTTCCATTCTTTTAAAATATATTAAGAAATTAAAGATATAAGTTATATCAAGCAAAAAACAAATTAGGAAGGGAGACTCTGGCTGAAGAGTAGGGCAAAGTCATTCAGAAGGAGAAGGAGTGAGGGCAAATAAATCTTAAGTGAGGTTTACCACTTGATCTGGCAATGCTTTGCAGAAGATCCTAAGGCTAACCAAACCCAAGAGAAATGTCTTTTCAAATGGTTAGTCGGGGTAACTCCTGAAACAACATAGGCTTTTGTTGTCGTCCTTGAGTGAGTCTCAGAGACTGAAGTTAAGATTCAATGCTAGAATATACCACAGGTTTAGGAGACAGGACTCAAGATTATTAGAGCTAGTTCTAAATTTAAAGCCTCCTTCCTATAACCTAGCTTACATGTGACTGAAAAAACTCGGCAAACTACAACACCTGTAAACCACAACTATGGGGAGCAAAACAAGACATCCCTAAAGATACAACAGAATCAAGTACGTATTGTTGGGAATGAACAGATGCAGACCTAAAGCCCACATAACCAGAGTGATATCATGCCTGATACTGGAACCCTAGTACCCTACCGGGGTGTAGTGAATTCAGTGGTTCTTAGAAGAGACTGTGTTACCATCCCTTTTCCTAGACCAGCATGATTCCTCACTGTATTCAAGATATTATTCTTATACACAACAGATAAATGTAGCTCTTACACGCCATCTCTGTAGATTCTTTCTACAACAAACGGGGTCTAATACAGGAAAAGCACAAATAGACACAACGCAGAGATCAGTGGATTTGTGAGGACCTGAACTCCAATGTACATCTCGGCAGTACTACTCCTGTATTTATGGTTCAGGAAACATGGCAGAAAAAGGAAGAAAAATTATGAAAGCCAGAATACCAGGAAGTTTGCAGGGAAGTATTCTCTCCCAGAAATAGCTACATAAAAAAATTCTAGAATAATGGCAATATCAGCAGACATGCTAAGACTAAAGATAGGAATTTTCAGGGTTACATCCCTAGACAAAATCTGTAAACAATTAGTGACTGCTTAGAGGAAAAAATTAATCTCTCCCAGGACCGAGCTCCCTTATTGGTTCCAGTACAGAATGGGCAGCACTGAAATCATAAAGAACTCAGCAGGTTGCATTTACATATTTGTGTACATATGTGTGTATATATATATATATGTAACTAAATTTGTATAACAATACTAATTTTAAAAAATTTTCATTTTGAAACTGGTAGGCATAGAAAGAAATTGAAGGAAGAGAAAGAAGAAGAAATTTATTTCAATTTACTTAAAATTGTATTGTAAATAATGATATTTAGAAAATAGAAATTTTATCCTGATAAGCTATCATCTAAATGTCTAATAATTTAATTAATAAAGATACTTAAAGAAGGTTTACAAAACGTTCAAGCATGTTAAAATATTTCTATTTAAATAATTAAAATAATATTTTCTTGCAATGCTGGGAATAAAGATCATAAAACTACAGGTAAATCAATCAGCCAATCAAACAATCAATAAATCATTTAATCAATAAATAAATAAACAGAATTTTAAATTTTTATATAAACATTAAAATAATATAGATTCAAAAGTTAAATATCTACATGTCCCATGACCTTCTTTTTCTTGAGTATCAGTTAGTTAACTATAAATTTATTTACTTATAACTTTATATACTAAAAACCAAACTCTATGTCATATTTGTTAATATTTGCCTACTTTTCTAATCTTTTAGTATTTTCTGTTTTAAATTTTTTTATTCTTTAAGTATGATTTTATGTGTGTGTGTGTGAATGTGTGAGTGTGTACAAGTGTTTATGTGTTTGTGTAGAACCATGTGTGTGGGTGTGAAAGAGTGAATATATACATGCAAGTCTAAGTGCAGAGAAGTTCAGAAGAACACATTAGATACCCTAGAGCTGAAGTTATACGTGATTGTGAGCCACTGGACGTGAGTTCTTGGAAATCAAATTGGGTCCATGTAAGAATAATAACAACAGTACCAACAACAACAACTACAATAGTAAAAATAACAAGTGTTATCTTAAGCACTGAGCCATCACTCCAGATCTATATTTTGAAGTTTTAACCTGACAAAAGTGTTGATTGTACATGATTAATTTGTTTCAACCATGAATTATTATATTTAGCTTTTTAACTAGAGTTCTCTTCTGATTAGGAAAAATAACTTCCATGGTCTATATTTGCATGGGAGTAAAATATATGGTTATACATTTTGTGATTACTATACCATGAAAAATACTTAGTGATTTTGATAATACTATTTAACAACATTGGATATACTGATATTCAACCCATGTCTATGTAATGCTTTTGTGCTATGTTATTGAGTTCAGCCTGATCATTCTAATCCAGAATTCATTTTCTTAAATGATTTCATGTTGGGGGTTTCCATAGGGAATCTCTTGTAACATTGAAAGGTGTAAGTGATTAGTCACAATGAAGGGTGCTAATGAAGAACAGTGGAAGACAACAGTCACCCAGACAATGGTGACTCACTCAATTTGCTGCTTGTTTGTGGTCTGGTCCCAGCAATTGTGCTATGGAAGGTACTCAACTATGACTCTGACAACACATTGGATTTATTCGTACAAGTCCTCAGTACCTGTGCAGTTTGAATATTTAGGAAATTCACTCGGGTCTCAGCTTTTCTGTATTTTGGCTTTACTGATCATGGTTCTAGCATATTTTACAGCCTTTTTTATTTAAAAATAAATGAATAAAAATAAAAATAAATAAATAATAATTTTTTGTATTTACATTACTGGAATAAATTCACCATGGAAACATACCTCTAAGGGGACCTATGATGACGCACCAAGAAGAATTGAGCAGCGGCAGCAGAAGACCCATGGACCATTGATAGCTAGGATCCAGGAATGAATAAACAGTAAGAAATGAGATGAAGAGCAGCATTTGTTGCTCTCAGCTTTCTGATGGTGCATACAATGTAACCAACAGCTCTATACCCCTTGTGTCCACCAGCATAGACTGTGACCTCAAACTCAAACCTCCCCTCCTTCAGTTGCCTCTATAGGTATTTCTGTTGAAAGATTGAGAAAGGTAATGAAAACTGCAGCCGAAAGGAACATCTTTCGAGATTTCCTTCTTAAATGCTGGGGTCATGACATGACATCATTCTCTCTTTTTTTCAATCGTAACTGTTGCCTCTGACTCTTAACACTTGCCTCACAGCCGCAACCAACAGGAAGATAAGCATCTTCCAGAAAATGTTACTTTATTTAGGCCCAAGTATTCACTTCCTATCTACCTATAAATGATAATAATTGAAAAATATTTTCAATCACAGTTTGAGTAAAATCTAAATCCATGACATTTATTTATCCTTCAGCAAATTGTCAGTGCCTATCATTCCACACAATTTGTGACACTCAGCTTCCCATGATGCTCAATGGAGTACCAATTGGTTAGGTTACAAACCTGAATATGTTTTAATGATGAATTTTTATTCAAAAGTCTTTTCCTAATTTAAACCCAAATTGATACCTGTGTTTCTATTGATATTTGAATTCTTTCTTCACTTATTTGATCTTCTTTATTATTAGCAATCCTTCAATAATTTAATTTGTTTGAAAGGCATCAGTTTTATTTATGTTTCTTTCATTCTCTTCTCTGTCAGACAGTAGGCACATGGCCCAGTGTCCATAAATACTGAATGACTTGATGAATTAATACCAATCAGTTGACCTTAGCTTATCAATCTATAATATAAAGGAATGCTACAGAGAATTTATACTAGCCCTTCTCACATCAGTAAAAGTTTACTTGAATAAAATAATTTGACAAATTATTTTGCTTCAGTTAATTACATAAGTTATCCTATTTTAATTCCGAATTAATAAATGTAACTCTTTGTTAGTGGGATGAGTTAAGGCAAATATTATAATTTTGTGCCAAACCAATTATGAAATTGTTTATATTAAATAGTTCAAAGCATATTTTATTTCATTTCATAATCTTTTTACTGGCAGTTTTGAAATTTAAAGTGCTGATGCACTATTTTGAGTTCACTCTAACACAAGAAACAACATTTTAAAAAAGAGTTTTGAGGATACACACTTATAAGTGATTATGGTTGTTTTAGCTGAGTAAAGTATTATAGATATTTTCTGTCAAAAAGAATATATCTTGTTATTCAAATAATCTATAGCTGAAGCATATTCAGTTGTACATATAAACAGATAAATACAAAGTTATAATACAATTTATAGTTTTAGAGTTTCACTCTGATTTATGACTCTATGAGTAGGCATGTTGTACATATAAACAGATAAATACAAAGTTATAATACAATTTATGTATTTAGAGTTTCACTCTGATTTATAACTCTATGAATAGGCATGTTGAACACTCTCTACTAATAGCTTAATATCATATTTTTCCATTAAAACAATATTATGATAATTATTTTAGAAGATTAGGTCCTTATCTTTTTCAAAGCTGCAATTGAAAATAAAAATGTTTTAACATTAGCCTATAACATTTCAGTTTATAAATTGATTTCATGCCATTTGGTGCTAAGAAAAATCATGTGATCTCCAATTTAATTTTCTGGGAAAATTAAATTATATTTCTGGGAAATATATATATATATATATATATATATATATATATATATATATATATATATATATAATTTGTTGAGTCCAAAGAGTTTGTTTTAAGTGAAGTAATTGGTAATTTATAGGATAAGATTAAATCTCATCTATTCTACATCATATCTACAATAAATCATTTTAAATATTTTGTATTGAATTTATTTATTTATTCCCTTTACAAGCCAGTATCACCCAAATTCTCCCTACATTCCCTCTCCCTTTCTCAAAAGAGAAGCTTCCCTCTAGGTGTCAACCTGCCACCCTTCCTGTGCATCCAGTGACTGCAGGACTAAGCACATCCTCTCCCATCTAGGCAAGACAAGGCTGTCCATTTAGGGGCATGGGATCCACAAGCAAATGGGCAACAGGCTCAGGGACAATCCCTGCTACAATGTTTGGGAACTGGCATGAAGACCAAGCTACTCATCTGCTACATATGTGCAGTGGAAATAGGTCTGTGCTTGCTCTTTGGTTGGTGATTCAGTCTTTGGGAGCCTCCAAGGATCTCCAAGGGTTGGTTGATACTGTTGATCTTCCTGTGAAGTCCCTGACCTCTTCAGGTGTCTTAATCTTTCTCCCAACTTTCCTTTGACAACAGATGCTGGTCTGGATGTCAGGAAACAGGAACACTCCTCCAATTCTAGTGGGATTGCAAGCTGGTACAACCACACTAGAAATCAGTCTGGTGGTTCCTCAGAAACAGTACTATCTGACGACCCAGCTATACCACTCCTGGGCATAAACCCAAAAGATACTCCAACATATAACAAGAACACATGCTCCACTATGTTCATAGCAGCCTTATTTATAATACCCAGAAAAAGGAAACAAACCAGATATCCCTCAACAGAGGAATGGATACAAAAAATGTGGTACATTTACACAATGGAGTACTGCTCAGCTATTAAAGGCAATGGCTTGATGAAATTCTTAGGCAAATGGATGGAACTAGAAAATATCATACTGAGTGAGGTAACCCAGTTACAAAAGGACACACATGGCATGTACTCACTGGTAAGTGCATATTAGGAAAAAAGCTCGGAATACTCAGGATACAACTTACAGACCATAGGAAGTTCAAGAAGAAGGAAGACCAAAGTATGGATGCTTCAGTCCTACTCAGAAGGGAGAAGAAAATAATCACAGGAGGTAGAGGAAGAGAGAGATCTTGGAGGTAAAGAGGAGGGAGAGAGGAAAAAAAGGGGCAGGATCATGTGTGGAAGGAAATTGGGGAAATGTACAGAGGGTCAGGAAATTGAACAGACATATGTAACAATGGGGAATGGGTAACTGTAGGTAGCCACTAGAAAGTTCCAGATGCCAGGACAGTAAGAGGCTCCCAGGTCCCAGTGGGAATGACATTAGCTGAAATTCCCAACAAAGGAGAGAGTGAACCTGTAGAGGCCATGTCCAGAGGTTAGGCATGGCCCCTGGTTGAGGAATGGGGCTACCCACCCTCCTCAAAATTTTAGCCCAGCATTGCTCATGTCTAAAGGAATTACAGGGACAAAGAGTGGAGCAGAGACTGAAAGAAAAGTCATCCAGAGACCACTCCACCTAGGGATCCAGCCTATCTGCAGACACCAAACCTAGACATTTTTGCTGATGTCAAGAAGCACTTGCTGACAGGAGCCTGATATAGCTATCTCCTGAAAGGCTTTGCCAGAGCCTGACCAATACAGATGCAGATGTTTTCTGCCAACCATCAGAATGAACAAGGGAACCCAAAGAAGGAGTTAGGGGAAGGACTGAAGGAACTGTAGAGGAAGTTTTTTAACCCCAGAGGAAGAACAACAATATCAACCAGCCAGATCCCCCAGAGATCCTAGGGACTAAACCAGCAACCAAAGAGTGCCCATTACTCCAGCCACGTATGTAGCAGAGGATTGACTTATCTGGCATCAGGGACAGAGGAGGCCCTTGGTCCTGTGAAGCTTCAATGTATATGGGAATGCTAGGGCAGTGAGGCAGGAGTTTGTGAGTAGGTAGGGGAGCACCCTCATAGAAGCAGAGCAGAGGGTGGATGGAATAGGGGTTTTGTGCAGGGAAACCACTGCGAAGGGGGATAACATTTGAAATGTAAATAAATAAAATAACCAATTAAAAAAAAGACTGCAGAGAGCTCCATCTAATGTTTGAACATGAGTCTCTACATCTCTTTCCATTGGCTACTGGGTAGAGCCTCTCAGAAGTCAATAATGCTAGGTTTCTGTCTGCCTGGAAAGATATACCAATAAGTTCTTCAGAACCATCTATAAGCTATGCATATGTGTGTATACACACATACACACATACACATATATGTATACATATATGTATATGATGTATATGTATATGTGTATATACTGTATCTACCATTACATGTCATCCTTCTTTTTATCATTTTAACTGTTCACTTTTAACTTTCTACCCATCTATCTCTCTAGTAAGAACTTTTCTTCATACAAACAGAAATGCTTCAGTGCCCACTCATTCTGTAAAATGAGACTAGTATACATTAGTACCTGGTATTCACTTCAGGAATTATAATCTTTTGACAACTTTTTTGAATTTTAATCTATGTAAACATACATGGTAAGCTTTTATACACAAAGTGGGAGTATTAGAAATGTTTGAAATTTGAAGTTATCTTTCTGTTTATTTTGTTGTTATACATACTATATGCATCCCATTGGACAATTTAAACAATTATGCCATCTTTACTAATTTTAATGTGATTAGTGAGTATCTACTGCATGTTAGGCACTTTGATGCAAACTGTACACAAAGAAATGGGAATAATACTTTTCATGATATCTTGTGTCAAAATAATCTAGTGTAGTAGAACGCTGATAACAAACAAAACTAGCATGGCAAGTAAAAATTGTAGAGTTCAGAGAGGAAATAATAGATGGTGAAAACCATGACATTTTAATGTAATCCTGCTACTACTAATGCTACAGTTGTTAGCATATATTTAAATGTTGAGATTGCACATTATCAAGAAATTTAAATGTTTGTAAAAAAGTGTCCATTGGAATAGAACTATCGTCATTTATTCAGGGTAGCAAATACAGATTTGGATTTTTAGAGTTAAAGACTTCAATTTTCTCTCACTTTGTTTATGATTCGTTTGATTTATATCATTCGATTGAGTCATAAAAAATTTCCCATCACACTTCTACCCAGTGACTCATTAACAGAGTGATGGTCTTGACCTTCATCTATTCCATGTAGATAAATGTTGAAAGACTTTGCCGCAGGGAAGGTTTTGGGTTACCTTTTAATGGGAAGTGCTTGCCTGCCAAGTGCAATAGGTGATTTTATACCTTCTGAGAATGGGCAGACGGTAGCAGCAGATGGGACATATTTATAATCCCACACATCCCAGTCAAGCCATCATTTAAACATCTGGGCTTGCAAAGGGGTCACAAGAGCTGGAATGAGTTCAAATAGTTTATAATATGTTTCACCTACTTCTCGTGTACATATTTGTAGTAAGTCATTCTCTCTGTGTCCTGCTGCACAAGTACATTCTCCTACTTTATTGATTTTGTATGTATGTATGCATGCATGTAAGTATGTATGCATGTATATATTTCTATATAGAATATATATTCACTGAAAAATGGAAGTTCCATCATTTTACCCTGTCATATAATCAGTGTCTAATATTTGGCTAGATGTTGTGATGATCACGTTATTTCATGACAAAATTTTACTGTACTCCTCTTGGTTCTAATGCTCTATTCTATTCCCTAAGTTCTTCATTGTACAAATATTTGCAAATAATCATCAACTTTTCAGTCTCGATAAAAAGAATTTCCTTTGGTGTTGTTACTCCTCCTCATGGGTACAGACAAGTTTTGCACAAAACACTGGCATAAGTATTTCTTGTTCAGTAAGGATGTTGACCATTATTAAAGGCTTTTAAATAGATACTGAATCTTCCTATTTGTTTTCCTAAGAGATGGGCAAGAGCTCAGTAGTAGCTAACTCCTTTTACATTGTTAAGTAATGGACTCTTAGCATGCAAAACAATTATAACACAGAACAAAATCCTTGAAATTGTATCATTTTTTAACCCTTATCATTTTAGATCTGACTCTATTTCATCATTTAGGTCTCCAGGTTTACATTTTTAAATTTTATTATTTTTATTTTTTAATGTTTCTTGTAGATTTTCAGATTGTACTATGCCTCTGAGTATATAGTAAATATAAGAAATTTTATTGATTATAGATATGGTTGAAAGGTCAGACATGTAAGAGTTGTGTTTGAGACAATTTGGTAAATTTATTAATTAGTTAATAACTTCTACACTATTATTGATGGATCAGAAACTGGGTATTGTCCTTATGAGTAAAACTGAAGGATAAGAAGACAGACATCCATTTCAGATACACCAGTCCAGTTCAGTTGTTCTTCCTCCAGTCAGTTCTCCTTTTGTGTTTGGGGAAGGTATCCTTTTCTCAGTGCCTGGTGAATGGACAGGCTTCTTCCCAACTTCATCTGCTCTTTGAATCCTGTACCTGTTGTTTCTACTCAATACACAATATAGAACAGCTGTGATGTTGCCAAACAACTAAATTTTACACATCTATTAATAAAAAGTTTATATTTTCTGTAAATCATAGTCTTAAGTCATCACCATTATTTTACAAGGATGCCTTATTTAATTTATGTTGGAAACAGACACCTCAATTTTTGAGAAAATGGTCTATTTTTGAGAAAATTTAATGAACATCTATTTGAATTTCTAAGGGGTATGTTGTGGTATATGTAGAAAATACTATGATAAAAATGTAATTCAGTATGCTAAGAAACACACATCAATTTTAACAAGAAAAAGGGCAAGGTATTTTTTTTAAAAAAGTCTATGAAGGAAATGTCTAGAAAGATGGACATTTTTACACTTGATCTAGAGAATTAAGTAATGAGAAAACATAAATGGTCAAGGGAGCAGAGAATGAAATTTTAGTAAACTGAGACCTCTATGAGACAATAATATGTGAAGCAATAAATTTAAAGAAAGATAAATTTTGTTTTCTTACATTTCATTCTTATTATTTATTTATATTCTACTTTCTTTCATTATTTTATTATTTTTGACAATTTCATTCATATGTGAAAAATACTGTTATTGGATTTACTCTCTTCTGTGTTTCTCACCTGTCTATGTCTTTAGAAAATGATGTTATCAATCCCTCAGCAAACATTAACAGACAATAATTCCTTAAGAAATGAGAGCAGCTCAGGAGCATTCCTTCTACCCATGGGCGACAGCTGGAAGGGACAATCTTGTTCAAGTAATCAGTCTTCTGTGTTTACATATGGGATATCCTTCTCTTCTCTAAATGGTGGTATTTCATGACATGCTTACATGAGATGCCCTTCTCTGCTCTAAATGGTAGCATTTCATGGCATTCCTCTTCACTCTCCAGACTTTACATCCTTTCAACCCTTACTTCTCCGATGGCTCTTCGAAGTATTTAGATTAAGTTTTAAATATCATATGAAGAAAAAAATGACTATTTCATTAGATGCTGAGAAAGCGTTTGACAAAATCCAACACCCCTTCATGATAAAAGTCTTGGAAAGATCAGGAATTCAAGGCCCATACCTAAACATAGTAAAAGCAATACACATTGAACAAGTAGCCAATGTCAAACTAAATGGAGAAAACTTGAAGCAATACCACTAAAATCAGGGACTAGACAAGGCTGTCCACTCTCTCCCTACCTATTCAGTATTGTACTTGAAGTCCTAGCCAGAACAATTAGACAATAAAAGGAGATCAAAGGGATACAAATTGGAAAGGAAGAAGTCAAATTATCACTATTTGCAGATGATGTGATAGTATACTTATGACGCCCAGAATTCCACCAGAGAACTCCTAAACCTGATAAACAACTTCAGCAAAGTAGCTGTATATAAAATTAAGGACCCACAACAGGCTCTACAATATGGGTCATACTCAGCTGATGCATACCCCAGGAGGTGACCCACTCAGACTCACATGGGAACTCCAGATTAAACAAGGACTGTGAGTAACACCCCACCCCTCCTCTCTCTCTCTCTCTCCCTCCCTCCCTCCCTCCCTCTCTCTCTCTCTCTCTCTCTCTCTCTCTCTCTCTCCTTCATTTCTTTCTTACCCCTTCATGAGCCAGTAGCCTCGATTCTCTGCCTTCTGCCCCTCTACCACCCCATAGTCGTGGCAGACAGGGTGGAAACTGGGAAACTTCCTGTACTCACTCTCACACTTCCCCACCTACACTACTGCTGCTGCAGCTAGAGAGGTAGACAGAGTGCATCTACAGTGCTGCTTCACTCCCTCCATCACTGCCAATATGGTGCCACCAAATCCCTAAGCTACTTCTCTTTCTGTTCTACTATAGAGTGTACAACTTCTGGCAATACCAGCCAAGAAAAAACAAACAGGTAGAAAAAGCCCTGGCTACTGGAGTAGACAGCCACAGCAGTGTGACCCTGCAGAGCAGGTCCCTTCCCAACTTCCACCTAGTCTGAAAGAGATACCCAAGAAAGGACAATAAATAAGATCTTGCTACTGAGAATTCATTCAAACATACCTGAAACCATCAACCCCCAAATTTTCATGCTTCTTTATTTAAATGTTTATTTTTCTCCATAGCATTCATGCCTTCTAACCTAAAATTTTTCTAAAAATTTTCAATTTGTTTAAAACTTCTTTTAAGCTTCAAAAATAATATTTAATCTACATCCACAGGTCAAGCCAACTGCACTGATAACCATTAATTTATTCCTTAATTAACAACCAGTTTCCTTTTACAGGCAAATTGTTACTGCCTATCCCAGATACATAATTAACATGGTAGGATTTTTTGCAGCCATCCAAAGCAGATAAATTCTCAGCTCTCCCTTTTGCTTTCCTTAATACAAGGCAGGTAACTTCCAACTTAAAGGATACCTACCAGGACTACATTCTTCAAACACCCTTGTTTTTTGTTTGTTTTTTGTTTGCTTGTTTTTCCTTTTGATTTTGTTTTTATTTTTTCCTAGGACAATAACAACAGACAAAAAATAAATTACAGACTTAGTATCCACTATACCCTGTGCAGACATCCCTCTGTTGGGAATCTGCTCCTCTGTTGTGATTACTCTATAGGTTTAACTCTACAAAAGGGAAAGAGACAGTGCTATCTCCACAGGCCAGACTGTACACATGAGCATCAAAGTGAATGCTATGGCCATACTTTTGTTGATATTTGGGCCTTGATTAGTACTTGGTGCCACCTGGATGAAATTAGCTCAATGTAAACTAATGTTAGTATAATTTTTGGTGTAACTTTCACCTTAAACCTCCTATTGCCAAGGTCTCCTCCTACATCCTTTAAAAAAATAACTGTTAGCATTCTGCCAAATTAAGCAACTTTCAAGGAGTCGACAGTTCTTTAAGCCCCACATATATTGGCTAACATATTGCTGTTAATATTATGATCCAAAGTAAAAATAACTTTTCCTGAATAGTTGAAATTGATATCAGGAAAATAAAATATCTTAAATCTAAAACAGTAGCAGCAGAAGGTAGAACACCAACCTCTCACTGTGGTAGACCAGTAAGAAACTCTGGAACTTATTAAAATATGTTATATACTGGTGAACTCTACCTTTTATTTTAAACCTCTCCTGTGAACACAAGGTAGTAAGGATCTCCCTCTCAGCAAGCTTCAAAAGGGATTCTTGGGTGATTTAAAATGCCTTGGCAGGAAACTGCCATGGGAAAGTGAATCAAGATGAACCCATGATAATTATAAGGCAGCTGGAAGACCCGAGGGTGAAATTTTATTTGGCTCAGGGGTCAAAGACCTGTAGTAGACAGGTCATCAGCTTTCATCACCTAGTTATTCACAATCTGGGATGAAGCTAACTGTTTCTTTACTATTGCTCTTAGTCATTCATATCTCCATGAATGAAAGATTCACAGCATCAGCCATTTTTCTCTTATTACTTGATGAATTACTTACTTTTGGAGGCAGAGCATTTACCTAGCTAATATTGGTCCATGAATTTGCTCTAACACAACACATAATGAAAACGATCAAAACTTTTTCAATTAGAAACAAGAGAAAATTTTCCAGAGTTAAAGGTATTTTTATTGTCATCATTTAAAAATACTTATTTTTTAGAGAAATTTACTCTTTAATATGGCTATTAATAGTTTTAGATCTAAGCAAGTAAGCTTATGTTAATGAATGAATAAAAAATATATTCCTACTTTTGAGTGATATAATGATTATAAAATAATTTTATTTTAGGTTTGAAAGTTGACACAATTTGCAAGGTGGATGATTTTACATTCTATCAATGTTAATCAAAATAGCTTTTGTTCATTAAAGTCAAACTACATGATGAATAATTTGCATATGTGACAAAGCTCATGCACAAAAATGTTCTCATGAAAACATATGTTCTGTAGAATGAATGTGGGTAAAATAAAATAAAATGTTTACTTTTTAAAAGGCAATAATAAAATTGTATCTAAAATGAACAAAGCTTATTCTTTGAAATTACTAAATATTTGCTTTATTTTATTCATGATTATAATTTAAAGAAAATGTCCTATCAGGTACCTCAGTCTAAACGTCAACAAATAACACAATCAAGGCAGATACAATCATATAGTCCCCTGGCCTCACCCTTGTGGGTTCTACAATTGCAAACAGTTTGTTTTAATAATATGTACAAAACTAGCAACAGTACACAACCCTTCACCATATCCCTAAGCCAGGAAATTTAGGTATCTGCCTAAGATCATGGTTGAAGGTGGTTTTGCTTAGCATTCATCCAGGTGAGCAGCCTTCTATTCCAACCTAGGAACAACCTAGGATGTCACTACAAGAGAGCAGCTAATGTCTAGGTGCAAACCTTTATAGGAACCTCCTTTTTATGAGAAAATTCTGCTTGTGACTTTAAGCTAACACACGGATCTTTTACTTGCTTAGTTAGAGTCACACCAAGGTATTTTATATTATTTGCGACTATTGTGAAGGGTGTTATTTCCCTAATTTCTTTCTCAGTCTGTTTATCCTTTGTGTAAAGGAAGGCCACTGATTTGTTAATTTTATATTCAAGTACTTTGCTGAAGTTGTTTATCAGGTTTAGGAGCTCTCTGGTAGAATTTTTGGGGTCACTTAAGTACACTATTATATCTGCAAATAGTGATAATTTAACTTCTTCCTTTCCATTTTGTATCCCTTTGATCTCCTTTTCTTGTCTAATTGCTCTAGCTAGGACTTCAAGTACAATATTGAATAGGTAGGAAGAGAGTGGGCAACCTTGCCTAGTCCCTGATTTTAGTTGGATTGCTTCAGGTTTCTCTCCCTTTAGTTTGGTGTTGGCTATTGGTTTGTGGTAAATTGCTTTTACTATGTTTAGGTATGAGCCTTGAATTCCTGATCTTTCCAAGACTTTTATCATGAATGGGTGATAGATTTTGTCAAATGCTTTCCCAGCATCCAAGGAGATGATTGTATGATTTTTTCTTTGAGTTTGTTTATGTAGTGGATTACATTGATGTATTTTCTTATATTGAACCATCCCTGCATCCCTGGGATGAAGCCTATTTGATCATGATGGATGATTATTTTGATGTGTTCTTGAATTCGGTTTGCAAGAATTTCATTGAGTATTTTTGCATGGATATACATAAGGGAAATTGGTCTGAAGATTTCTTTTTTTTTTAGGTCTTTGTGTGGTTTAGGTATCAGAGCAATTGTAGTTTCATAGAATGAATTGGGTAGAGTACCTTCTGTTTCTATTTTGTGGAATAGTTTGAGGAATATTGGAATTAGATCTCTGTGAAGGTCTGATAAACCTGCACTAACCCCATGTGGTCCTGGGCTTTTTTTGGCTAGGAGACTATTAGTAACTCTTTCTATTTTATTAGCGGATATGGGACTATTTAGATCACTTATCTCTTCTTGATTTAACATTGGTACCTGGTATCTGTCTAGAAAATTGTTCATTTCATCTAGGGTTTCCAGTTTTGTTGAGTATAGGCTTTTGTAGTAGGGTCTGATGATTTTTTTGGATTTCCTCAGTTTCTGTTGTTATGTCTCCCTTTTCATTTCTGATTTTGTTATATGATAGTATGTGTGCTTTAAGACACTAAATGTCTTAAAGTAACTATTGTGATATGCTTCCAAGGAAAAAATAGCCTCTAAAATGACTACTCTTCATTGGCAATGTACATTGTCATTAAGAGTTACAGTGAAGACATCAGTGAGATTAAAGTGTCAGTTTCAATTAATGCTACTCATAGATCCATGTGTAAGTTCTAATTTAGAGTCTTACGATTTAAACATAATTTTGAGATACAGTGGCTACCCAAGATGATGATTTACCTGATTAGTCTTAGTATAGCTAACTATACATCTAATTATATATCTTCAAAAAGAAATGGCCATGGTAGATATTAAAAATATTTAGAGTTCACATGAATCAGGGAAGATCTAGACATTGATAGGACTTTGAAGGAATCCATCTTTCTGGATGATTTTTGTATACTGCTGGAGGATATAACGTCTCATGAGTGGGGAAAGTAAGTGAGTAAGAGATAGAGATGAAGAATGAGTTCACTTAGCTCTGAAATCTCACAATAAAACTACAATGGATGAGGAAGAAGTTGCTTTTTAGACAAAAGTATAGGGTAAGGACAAGAGATCTAGTCCAGGTACAGATGGGCTCAACACAGCTGGTGTGGTAACAAGAATATCACTGGAAGCTGCAGAAGAGGTTCCCCCCACCCCACTTAAGTAGAAGATGTATCATGGATAAAATGTCATCACACACTGTCACAGGCTACAGAGCAATCAGTTGTGAAAGAGTCCACACATCAAATTCCATTGTCAATGTATTTGAGGAAAATGGCTGCTAGTGACTGATCCTCAGCAACTTTTGTCATTCCACTTGCAAGATGATTGCAACATTTTCAAGGCTCAGAAAAGTTTCAGCATTTCTAAACAATAAATTATGTTTTAGTGATACCTATACAGTCATTTTTAAGGATATATTGTTATTATACAATAAGTAGACTGTTACATAGTTTAAAAACTCTCATATGCACTTGAAAACCAAATACTTGTATTTATGACTCCATTCTGATATACCATTTATTGTACAAGTACAGAAACAGTTTCAAATACTTATAAGGGCTCTTCTAAATTTAAATGCATTAAATTATTCACTTTGTATCATTTATAATTATAAATATTTATAAATATGAACTATATCAATCTAAAATAAGAGGAGGTAGTAAATAGTAAAACTATCTCAGTTTTCATATTTTTTGACATTTTGGTGTTTTGGGGAGAGTTATGTTCTTGTTTATTTATTGTATGTGAGTGTGCATGTTTTTGTGCGGGATGCAAGTGTGCGTAGACCACACCTGTAGTGTGTGGATGCTACAGAACAACATTGTCTGTCAGGCTTTCCATTACACCTTATTATGAGATGGGGTTTCATTCACATTCATTACTGCATAGGCCTGGTGGTAAGAGCACCTAGGTAACAAATATGAACTACTGCATCAAACTTCCAGGGTTCTGGGGATCTGAACTCAAAGCCTCACGTGTGCCTGGAAATTCTTTTTAGGGTGATGTAGATCTCATATCTAAACTTTTATAATTATAAATGATACAAAGTGTACAATTTATGTATTTAACCTTAAAGAAGTTCTTTATAAATATTAAAAATTGGTTCTGTGCTAGTGCTATACTAAGTATATTAAAATGAAATTCTAAATACAACTCTTTCCCTAGCTCCTGAAACTACTGTTCAACCTTTTAGCTTGTTATAGTAAAAACTATTGTACGATATATTATTCAGGCAAAACATATGATGTGATAAAATTGAAAGTTATGAAAGTTATTGTAATAATACATTTCTTTCCTTTCCCCCATTATATGTAATTCAAAACATATAAAGATTCTACCAAAATAACTCACTGAAAAGACATATAAGCATTTATTTAGCCAAAAGTAGTCACAAAACCAAAACCAAATATGAATGTTGAAGAGTTCCTTCATTTTACCATATAAAAACAATTTTGGTATCTGTGGGACTGTGCTTTTAAAATGCTGAACTTAAACTGCAAATCTTTGCATTTCTATTTATTACTTTACTTGATACACTCCTTAGTGATAGATAATGTATTAAATTAAATACTTCTACATTAAGGAAATGTTTTAAAACATACAACATACTAACATGCAATAAATACTACTAACAGTAGAAACTATGAATCATTTCATATTTTACTATTATGAACTAAAGGAATATTTGTTCAAAAAATTAGAATATAGCTTAGCAAAACCAAATCGTTAAGCACAGGCAAACATGAGGAATGCAGTTCTTTAAGCCCAGGTGATGGTGGTGTATACTTTTAGTCTCAGCACTTAGGAGACAAAGGTAGGAGGATATTGGGAATTACTGGCCAGCTGGTCTACGGAGTGAGTTATAGGACAGTCAGGGCTATGCAGAGAAACTCTGTCTTAAAGCACCAAAAGAAAGAGAGAGAGAGAGAGAGAGAGAGAGAGAGAGAGAGAGAGAGAGA
>NW_022196912.1:107991710-108022255 GCF_008632895.1 Mastomys coucha | reverse complement strand
GAGAGAGAGAGAGAGAGAGAGAGAAAAGACCTAAAAGAAAAACACTTAAAGTCAGAACTTAATAACAGAAAGCCTAAATTAAACAAGAGTGTTTGGGACTATAATTCAATTTTAGTAGAATAAATAAAAATTAGAAAACAAGTGTCATTAGTGTTTCATTCAATGGGGTACTTGCATGCTCTTCTTTTGGTTTAGTGAGTATTATTCCTAAATAAATACTCCAACAAATAATTATTTTTTTATTTGCATCAAAATGGAGGCCCAATATTCACCCAAAATTCAATATAACTTACTCAAGATAACAACTACAATATAAAACTCAACTTTGAAAACATTTTTATAGTGGCAACTTAAAAACAAAAAATATTGAATTGTCTTACTCAAGAGATACTATTTCTATTACAGTGCTTGAGGGCTGGGCTCTGGTGTTACTATCTCTCTTCAAATCTCAATTTTGATCTCATTTATGTATGCCACATGGAGAAACTTAACTAAAATTATAAACCTCTAATTTATTTAAGGAACATATATTATTAATCATTTCACAATAGTTTTCCTAAAGATGACTAGTTATTATGATATCTTAAGCATGTAATGAACTCTATTATCTCAGTTTTGCTAAATCCAGTGGATTTGACCCCAAGCAAAGAAAAAACAAAGAATTATTAAGTTTAAACTGAGCACAGATTTTAAAAAGAAAGAAAAAATGTGAATGTGCTAATAAGACCAGGATGAGTTTTGTTTGGAGTTCATGGTTCTAATAAAGGAAATCCCAAAATTGATTTTCTCCCGGGGCCTTAGCTGTTTCCAGAAGTAGCTGAGAAACTGTGAAACTCTGCATTACTTTCAACTGTTAGACACAGATAGCTATTCAAAGATTGAAATCAAGGGCAAGCGGTGGTAAGTACTTCACGAATTAGATGATTATGACAAAGAAGCCAAAAACATGCATCAGAATGTCTGGAGTTGGAGTCAAAGGCAGTTCAGAACAGCCAAGTAGGTGTTGGAAACTAATCCCAGGTCTGCACAAAAGCGGTGACTACTCTTAAACTCTGACTCATCTCTCCGGCCCCTCTTCTTATTTTTATTTTACTTTTTTGGTGGTCATGTAGGTATCATAGGAACAGATTAGGAGTTTACCATAGTTTGCTGAGGCATGAAGTGTGTACAAATTTATCATGTTGATTTTAATATGTGTTAATTTCTTATGACTCAGGTTTATCAATTGTGTAAAACTGAGTTTTTTATACAAAATTAATACCAAAACATATAATGATGTTCTAACTCTATTTTATGTAGACTTCTGTATTGCTCAATGGACTCTGAGACCTGGTTTTCTCATTATGAAGAGATAGGGAAATAAATATTATAGCATTTGCTGTGTTTCTCAACACTTACTTGTTTAAGGTGGAATTTTGTAGATGTTAGTAACACAGTGCAAATTTAAGGTAGAGAGAATTTCCTCAGGAGTGGACATAGTCCAGGGTTACTAGACTTAAGTGTTAAAATATAGCACCAAGAATTGGCATGATTAGAACAGTGCATCTACCAGCGATGCTGGTGATAATGTACAACATATATATTGTTTCCATAATGTTTCTAATTAGACACTTAGATGCAGTTTGTAACTGTCCAAACATAGGCCATGAACATTTCTTTTTCAGATGTCAATATTAATAGGATTTTCATTCCCCTTTTTAAAAAAGTTTCTCCCTTTTTATTTCCCTTAAAAGATTGATCAATGCTTCTTTATTTACATATTTTCCTTGTAGTTTTCATTTACTAATTATTTGTTGTCATCTCTTGCCATGCTCTGATCTTTTACATATGGTCTACCTAAAGGTAATCATTAATTATTCTCATTTGTTCTATTTTAGGAAAATTAACAGCTTCACACATGCAGTTAAGATGGTAACTATCTAAATGGCAGATTATATTCAATCTGTCCTCACATTTTTTAAGGCAATGTTAGATACACTGAAATAAGCATGGCTTTATGATTTCTATCACCATAATAAGAGTGGAGGAAATATCAAAGTAAATTTTGGGAATTTATGTCAGTCTCATTGTCAGTACCATTTTAGCACTTAGGAAGTTTAAATAAAACTTAAGTAATGAAAAGTGTAATTAATACTAATTTCCTGTTTTAACTTAATAGTTCTATTCTTCCCAATTCTCTTAGATAGGTATGGTTTTGCTATCTGTTGTACACAAATGTAAGTTTACAATAACTTATCTTTACTTAGATATACATATATGTAATTTATATACTCAATCATATATATCCAAACTGCAAATACATGAACGTTGTGAATAAATACATTAAATTAAAACCCATCAGTCAGATTCTATCTGAAATTATTTATTTGATTTATTATAACTATACAGGTACTTTATTTGAAAATAATTGACATACAGTGCCTAAGAGACTATATAGACTTAACTTTTAACTCAGTCCTTGTGGTCTCTAAGACCTTGCATCATTCCCAAAATGAGCCTACTGTGTAACATGATCCGATTCTTTCCAGTTAATATGGTTGTATTGGTTACCTTACTGTTGCTGTGATAAATCACCAGGCCCAGAAGCAATTTATGGAAGAGACAGTGTATTCTGGCTTCTTGATTCAGGGGACTAAGAGCACAAGAGTTTGTTACCTCATGGAAAGAAAGCAGCTAGAAGCAGGCATGCAGCCAGAATCACATTCTAAGAACTCACATCTTGAGATGGGAGCGAAAGAACAGCAGTGGTAGTGCTGGAGCTTTTGAATCTCAACTCTGTCCCAAGTAATAAACTTTCTGAGTAAGACTGCTCTCCATAAATCTCCTCACATAGGGCCATCAGAAGGTAACTAAGTGATCTAATGTTCAGAGTGCAGGGTGTATGTCACACTTAAGCTAGCACAATGGTCTGGCAATATCAGAAGCAAAGGAACCACAAGGGTAAAGACATAACTATCTTTGAATGTAAAATTATTGGCGTTTTTAATTAAAATGAATATCAGAATCCTGAAGCCTGCACATGAACCGTTTTCGTTTGTTTGCTTGTAGTTTTCATTTGTTTTAAAGATTGTTTTCTATTTAATTTGAATGCCATCCATTAAAATAATCTTAATTTTTGTACCACAAATTTATATACACAACAAAACTTCAGTAAACACAAGTCTACAGATTCACTTATTCTAAAGATGGAAAAATAACATTATGCTATCTACATGAAAATAGTAATTTCAGTCATTTTTAGAACAGATCTCTCTCTCTCTCTCTCTCTCTCTCTCTCTCTCTCTCTCTCTCTCTCTCTCTCTCTCTCTCTTTCTAAGACAGTTTCTCTGTATAGCCCTAGCTGTCCTGGAACTCACTCTGTAGACCAGGCTGGCCTCGAACTCAGAAATCCACCTGCCTTTGTCTCCCAAGTGCTAGGATTAAAGGTGTGCGTCACCATTGTCAGGCTGGAATCGATCTCTAACTGAACACTTTAAAAATTATTCTTGAATAACTTAATACAAATTTCAGAAACTATAAAATAGTAACTTTTCTTAGTTCTCTCAAAGCAGACACCTGCTCTAAATCCCTTTTAGTTTGGCCTCATGGATTAGGGCATTAATAATTCTTTTTCGGTTATTGAACTGTGATTGTTTACTGCTGATCACTTCTCATACATTGGTTATTAGTCAAACTTCTCTTTGTTCACTTGTGTTTAATATTGGGGTTTCCAAAATTATTGATGCAGGAGTTAATCCTTAAAGTGAGCACACGATTTATCTAAAAAAACACCTTGACATTCCCATTCATACATTCTTGTTTCCAAACTCCATATTCACATCCAGTTCATTTCTCCTTCATATTTTGTTGAAGACACAACTGAAAAATGATAAAAGAACCAATTAGACTTGAACTAATGTCAATGTATCCCTGAAAATGGGAGCTATATTTTCTGAGATATGGATTGGAAGCTTGCTTAAAATTGGTCAAATCTTTTAAATTGTCTGGCTTATAAGGATATACGTAGGACATTATAGTACAAAAGATATTTATTGCCCAAAAATGTTTCTGACATGACAATATTGCAAATTATCTCTATGAAAATAAAATTTCCCTCACTTCATTAAGACATGGCAAAAAAGGTATGATTGAAAGATTAAAAATTATATATCCTTTAGAGAGTCTTATTACTGATCACACTCCATTCCTTCTTCAAGAAAACAGGCCAACAATTACACAAATGCCCTCAAGAGTTTATAATGGGAAATGTCTGTGATATTAACTCAAATATTTCAAATAATAGGCTAAAAGAAGGGAAGGAATTTATAAAGAGAAATCAGTCCCTCAATTATCAAGTTATGTGATATCAAATGAAATCCATTCCCAGGTGGCAGAACATCTGCCATATGGCAGTGTTTGCAAAAACTAATTCTGGAGAGGGTCTAAAGTGGTACAAGTGCTTTTAAGGTTCATACCCAGAACATTTCATCCACAAACTATCACACCACATCACACTGTAGCACAGGGAGCTTGCCAAGCACAGGATTTCATTTAGCACCCTGGTAGTTCACTTAATTAGAATAGACTCAGACTTCCTAAGACTCTTTTGTAAGCCTAAACCTCATCAGCACAAACTGGCTTTTTAATTATGTGGTTTTTAAGAGCCTCTGAGCATGTAATAGGACAGACTCTCTCTCTCCCTCTCTCCCTCCCCCCCCCACGATGATCTTGCAATGGACACTAGACACTAATGCTGTTCATGATATAACATTCAAAGGCAACATTACTGTTTCATTATTTTTCCCTAGAAAAAATAGAAGTAAACTTATTGCTGATTTGTTGCAATAATATGTTCAGACTTAGACAGTGAGTATAAGATTTGGAGGTTGCTCTCTGGCCTACATGTTACACCATCTTCTCCTTTCGCATTATTACTATTTTGTTTCCTAAATGAAAAGATAATGTTTGCACACATAGTATCTACAGAGAAGTGATGATATTATGCATTGAAGCTAATAATATTGGTTAATATTAATAAGAAGAATGTTAAAGGGAAGTAGAAGCCATGTGTGTTGCATTTACCACAGAAAATGTTACAGAATTTGACTTATATTTTATCATATTAAGCACCAGAATGCATTTTGGTTTGTAGCCTGACAGTTTTGTGTGTGTGTGTGTGTGTGTGTGTGTGTGTGTGCGCGCGCTTGCGTAGATGTAGTGTAATAGGTGAATTTGAAGGCGTATTTGCATGAATGTGCATTTCCATGTGGAGTTTAGAAGGTAACAACTATGTAATCTCTTATTAATCTTCTGTCTACCTTATTCATTGTCACAGATCACCTACCTAACCTGGAACTCATCAATTCCACAAAACTAGCTGACAATAAAGCCTCAGGGTTTCTTCTAGCTTCCTCTCCCCTGCACTTCAATTAAAGGTGTGAGCCATTAACTCTGCCTTCTTAATTGGTTGCTGGGATTCCAACTAAGCAGGTTTTTAATCTTGAGGAGCAGGCATACAACTAAAGAAGCCATCTTTTCAGACTCAGGTTCCTCTGTTTTGGAATTCTCAGTAGCTAAATGTTAGTGCTAGGACACATTTTTCCTCATTACTCAACCTTTCTTTTTTTTTTTTTTAAGAAGAAAAAGAATTTTACTTAGTATATTGCAAGGAAAGAATTAAGCAGAGCAATACAGAAGTATTGGTTTATTCTTCTAAATTCACACTTTTACACAATAAGGAACCTTTAATTCGATGCTGGGAGCCATGGCCTTAACCATGGCCTTGTGGAAATTTACTAGCCTACACATACAGCCCTGAGAGAATATGTGTAGTCTAACAGTAAGAATATTTGTGGGTGTGGAGGACACTGTGACCACTAGTTCCAGAGACTGAAGATTGCCACCTGGCCTTCAGAAAGCTCCTGCGACTCTTACCCCCTCCTAGAAGCCTCCTCTTATTTATGCTTATATTGCCATCCCTGAAGTAAAGTTTTCAGAGCTTGATCAGACACCTGTGTTGCTCTCATTCTTTGTATCTCTTTTCCCTGCATCAGTCTCTCTCCCCTGCCCTAGGTCCCTGCTGAACACCCTGTGGGTCAGGGCAATTCACTTGTATAAAAATGTAAAGAATGTATAAATTATAACTTTTAATAAATCATTGAAAATTATTGTCAAAAAGGAATTCAGCTCCTCTGAGTTCTTTGGCCTTAAGAAATTCAACTTTCAACTGAACAAACTCTAAAGAACATGATGATGATTAATAGAAATAATAATAATAATAATAATAATAATAATAATAATAATAATAATGATATAGTCCATCAGGGTCACGGGACATTAGGTAACAGGTCTCCATTTGAGATGTATCAGTCATCAGGAATAAATAATGAATTAATAAAATAAGTTGGAATGTAGGCAGGGTCTCTGGCAAGTTAGTCCACAAATCTCTTAATTTAACTTAACAGAATTCCTGTTTTTTCACATGTCTGTTCATTAAGGGTTTGGAAGACAACTATAGATCAGTGTAAAGTGAACAGGAGAAATATCAGCACTTTCCTATTTCATGAAAACAAAGCTTAAGAAAATCAAACTTGGGGACAACAAAAAGTATTTGCAAGAGAAGAGATCTTTCAAGCTATAATTTAGAAAATAGAGGAAAGCCACTCTTTCCCTATGGAGTCAAAGCACAAAACAGACACTTTATGACTTTTAAATTGAATGATTACTTAATGTTTGTGTCAAACATATGAATTCCAACTGGAACAATAGCTATTGAAAGCACCACCTTCAAAACACCAAATAGAGGAAGTAATCAATTAAGATTTCCTTGTAATTTTTATAGAAACATTTAAATTATTTTATATGTTGGTGTTATGGGAGTGTATGTAGGTCCACCACATGAATTCAGGCACCCAGGAGATCAGAAGTGGAAATCACATCCCAAGCTGGGTTATGGGCATTTATGAGCTATTTGTTGTGGATGCCAACAAATGAATTCGAGTCTTGTGTGAGAGCAGTATGTATTGTTGAATACTCATCAATTTCTCCAAATCATAAATATCTTTTAAAAATTAGTTACTTTTCTAGTTTCTGCAGTTACTTCTGTATCTGTACTTACATCTGAAGAGCAGAACTAGAGACCTAAGAGAGAACATGGACATTTTATTTTCTGGGCCTGTGTTTTCTCACACACTATGATGCTTTCTGATTCCATCCATTTTTCTGGCAAGTTCATGATTTCACATTTTATTACTGCTGAATCATATTCCATAGTGTCTATGCACCATCAGCCTTGGTTATATACAAAGAACTACAGACAACTAAGAAATGTGGATAGCAGGAGAAATAAACTCCCCCCCCCAGGGAAAACCACATATAATTGGTTATACAATACCAACAATCTGACCCTGAAAATTTACATACAGGTAACATTATAAAGACTTAGTATACTACAGTTAGGGATATTATGCATATGAACATACATATATGCATGTAACAACAATTAATGAAATTAACTGTTATAATTATAATTTCAAAAAATAAAAGAAATAATTTTTTAAAAATGACTTTCAGTATGAAAGGCATATGAAAGTATATACATATATATGCATATATATATACATATATAAGATAATGCATAATATACAATAAGCAATATTTGAATGTGGTATTCTGTGTGATTATAACTGAGCAATTCATGAGAGATAGAATTCTTGTTGGGAATTGTTTTAAAGGAATAGAGTTGACTTTGGAATTTGGAAACCATCTGATAAAATGATTGAAATGATTTTTTTCTTGCTTATATACATGTAGCATATGAGGTTCAAACATCATAGGGCATTACTGCAACATTAGATTTGCTATTTGATTCTGCTTGGGGTTTATAGTATTTCTTATTTTGTGATATCTGCATGTTATTCTATATGAGTAATCATCCTATATCATGTATATGTGTTTGTGGATATGTATGTACATATGACTTACTAAGACTTACATAATCAAACATGAACATGAAATCCTTGTCTGGCTGAGCAGTTTTCATTCACATCTGGGAAGAGCCAGTTGTAGCAGTTGCAAATGACATCATCAGTCATTGAAGCTGTTGGAATGCTAAGATAACATTCTTCACCCCAATGTAAACACTGATGGTTCCTTTGAGGGATGTCTTACACTGCAAGTCTGGGATTTAGTTTATAGGTCTGACAAGTGTGACCTTTAAAATAATGTATTTGCTATAAAAAGAGAAAGAAAACTCTTTATAACTAAAATATACTGCCTACAAAATCAGTTTCCAACAAGTAGTTTGATTACAATAAAAATAACACACCAAAATGAAACAGTTTACCTGTGATCAATTTAATGTGGTTGTAAAATGCTAATTATGAGAGAAAACACATTCAAGGTTGTGGTACCATCTATAAAACTTGGAGAGAAACTAACACTCAGTGATGTGTAGCACATATGTGCAAGCAGATGGCCAAAGTATTATTTTTAAAAACAGGACTTTTGCTGACAAAATACAGAATTGGAATGGTGTGACTGGAAAGCTAAGAGGATGTTATTTATGAGGCAGTTAGCTTACACTCTAACTGGATTCTGGCTAAATGGCAGCTAAAGAGGAATTAGTTTTTTTAGAAACTAAAAAGAATATGGCTGTAGAAAGGAATGAGAAATGTTTCTGAAAATATACTTATCTGTAATTTCTATCCCAAATTATTGCTTTCCAGTTCTTTCACCCTCTGGCAGCTATGAGAGACTGTTGTCTTCTGTTATATCAGATTTAGCATTCATAAAATATTAACTTTGTCTTCTTGAAACAAATTTAGGGTAAAGGAATATGCCATTGTACAGTTAAACAAGCAGATATAGAATGGGTTCTCTGTAGAGATAAGATCATATAACTAACATTAAATTTTCTCTATTTTATATTTAATATGCTTTGATTGAAATAGATTACATTATTTTCCCTCCTCCATTTTCTTGCAGTTATTTCTAGAATCATTTGGGGATGCTGGTGTATCTTCTTGAACTATTTAAGCCTTTGTTATATTCTCCCAGCTTATTATGCTCAATTGAGATTTAGAAGGGATCTGTATGCCTTCTTGAATTTAGGCTGAAAAATCATGAATAACTTGTACATATTTTATACTTCTAGTAAATTTTACAAAATTTCTGGTGCTTTGAAATTGATTCTAAACAATTGCAATTTGAAAGAGGAAAAAAATTAGGGTTGGTCTTTAATTTCTTCTTCAAAGTAACCATTTTAGAAAAAAACATCATAATGTTTCTGTGAGAATAATCTCAAATGACAAATTTTTTGTATACAGTTGAATTAGTCCAAAATGACAAGGTGACTATGAGTGTTTTTGAGTTTTCTAATAACTACAATCATGAATCAATACAAAATATTCCCTGTATTTATAAATTTGACTCATAATTTTAAGAAGTTTATTAGGAGTTGGAAAGATGGCTCAGTTGTTAAGTGCACTGGATGCTCTTTCAATGAGCTATTGTTTGAAGAACCTACCTCTAGCACCTCACACCATAGTTTGTGACTCAGTCTCCAAGGGGCTAGGGCCCTCTACTTGTTTCTATGGTAACCCACATACATGCATACATAGTCAGATATAAATATGCATATAGATAAAATAAAAGTAAACTTTAGGTAGAAGATATTTGTACAAATTTGTCTCAGTTTAATACACAAAGACAGTTTTGTTTTTTTATATATCATAATTATCTTTAAGTATATATTCAGCAACTATCTATTGTTTACAAAGATAGCAGTCAAAGAAATAAACAACGAGTGCAAATGTTACAATAGAGAGCATTTATGCATCAATTAAAATGCAAAATGTTGATATTTTTAGAGTTTATAAATAGGTAAGAATAAATAATCATAATTGTACAATCTTAGAGACATTGTATACTATTGGTTAATTCAGGCAGAAATGTCCTATGAATATGTTTTTTTTGGCAACAACTTTTGTGTCATATAGTCATCAGTATGTGAATAGTTTATGCTTTACTAGAAGTAACGACCCAAGCATATTACCAGTGGTTGAAGAAAGGACAGGTCTAGGTCATAGTTCAAACTAAGAAGAACATAAACACTTTGGCTATTAACCCCAATTCACTAGAACACAGTTACTTATGTACAAAACAGGGTTTTACCCTTTCTATAACACTGTTCCTATTACTTTACAAAGCAATTAATTATAATTTCAAGCTATTATCTAGCACCAAGTGAAAGAAAGCTATTGTCAATGGTATAAATACATTTATGAAAGTTATTACAGCATTCCATCATATTTCTTTTCAAAATTTCAGTCTTCAAAAGGGTGAGGCAATTGAACTGTGGTTTTAATTACTTTTCAGATCATATGGTTAGATCATATATGTATAAATAGTAAAGAGAAAATAATACTGTTCTAGGAAAACCACATTTGGAAAACTATGTAGGCTCTAAACTGATTAGTGTGAGCAAGAAATTTTTAAAAGTGTATATTAAAACCTAATGTAAACAAATAAAAGTATATATTTTATATATTTATATGCATATGCAACTATAATGAACATTTCATCTCTGTTATATTACTTGAACATGCAGTAAATCTAACTATTTACATGGTTAAAAAAAAAGGTTTATATTTAAAAACTAACACTGAACAAAACTTCAATTCAGACAGACATAGCACTTTGTGCTCAATAGAATTATCCAAGCAGCCAAAACATAGTGAAAAACAGATTGAAAAATAAATTTTAAACTTATATTTGGCTCAAATCATTTGTTTAAGAAGATTCCCTAAAGAAACCTGACAGCTGCCACATACAGTTCTCTCTTCTCCATAATCCAATCTATCATTTTGGTAATTTTTATTTGGGGAAGATTTACCAGAAATCAGAGTATTTTACTGACGAAAACACACAGAATATTTTATTTCATGTACTCTTCTGTCTGTTTTTATGCTGGAACCTCTATGTTGCCATTTTTTACTGAAACCCTTTATTTACCATTTACCACCAGGATTCCATTTGATATAAGATACCTCACAGGTTTCTCAGTAGTTCGCAGAAAACACATCAACTTTGGATAGTTATGGACAATGCACCACGAATTACTTTGGATATAATCATGAGCGTTGCATGATTAGCACTATTTTCCTGTTGCTTTACTGTTTCAAAGCACAGAATATTTCAACAGAGTTGAAAATACAATACATGCACGGTTCTGACACACTTCCAGGTTTGATCTTGTAAGCTCTTAAAGATGTAGCTTCTAAAATATCTTGTCAGAAAGGGTACTTCTGTTACATGTAGACTTGTAATTGAGCGCAATGAATTCTTCCTAATACTATCATGAAGAACAAAATTAATATAAAATAATTTTATTATGGGGCTTGGGGATATCCAGTCTTGGCTTGCTCTGTGCAATAGGACAAATTGATGAAGGTCTCTAAAAACTGTCTGACTAACTCCAATAAAGCACTCAATTTGAGAGTTTATAACCAGAATGCTTGAAACTGCTTCATATACACTGCTCTTCTCCTTCCATATTTGTGAAAATAAAGCCTAAAATTAGCACAGCAAAGTAATATTAGTAGGAAGAGATATAATTGATTATGTTAAGGATAGCATAAGCATAAGATTTATTTTCAAAGCAATGACTTCTTAAAGAAAAGAATAAAGAAACATAGATATTGCAGCTATCTATATTCCATAGATATGGAACATGTGTGACCATACTTCTGAGGTCGGCAGTATCCTCAGCATGCTCATTACAACGTGATAGTTTACTTCAAAATTATGTTGGAACATTTTGTGAGCATACTTCTGTCAAGTCGGAGAGCAGGTGTTATTGTAGGATAAAATTATGGATGTGAACATTTCATGGTACGCTCAATTTGTGACATAAATCTGGTGTACTGGCACTGAGTTTTCTCTAAGACTTTTGAAAAGCAAAGAATATTATTGCAAAAATAATACAAGAAGACAAAATAAATAAATGAATACTTCAATGAATCCAACAATGTGCCTCTAAATGTGAGACCTCACTGATGTTTGTCCAGCAGTCACAGGTAGTCACTAAGTAATGACATGTCCATAAAGCAGCCATGAGAATTTAATGGAGCAGCCTAACTTTACCTCTGGTCTTTTACGGACTTTGTTTTATGCACGTTCTTAAACTCACAATTTTCAGTGTTTACAGAACACAATTTGTGTTCTGTAGAACTATTTTGCAGTTGTTAGTATTAAACGATGACAACTTCTTGGATTCTTGGCAAGTCATCGGTCCTGAGAGCAGTTTGGAGATTCTGTAAACAGTATTTTCTAAGCATGGTCTCTAAAAGATCAACCATACTTGAAAGGCTTAAGAAGAACCTTAAATTCTGAGGGCTAATCTCCAAACTGTTTAACTTTGAATTAGAGAAAAATGAATTTAATTACTAATTCATATATAATTTGGTTAATTATTTAGTTAATTCTATTTTTTGTTTTTGTTTTTGTTTTTGTTTTTTTGAGACCGGGTTTATCCCTATAGCCCTGGCTGTCCTGGATCTCACTCTGTAGACCAGGTTGGCCTCAAACTCAGAAATCTGCCTGACTCCTGCCAAGTGCTGGGATTAAAGGTGTGCGCCACCACCGCCTAGCAGTTAATTCTATTCTTTTCCTTAGAATATTTATCAGTTTGTTAAAAACACAAAAGTCCTTTCCATACTGACTAAATCAATATTGCCAAAGAAAACCAAATTATTTTACCCTGAATGACCTGGACACTAGCTTTCTGTGGACATACTTAGCTAGTATAAATCAACTCTGGTCATGGGTGAGAATTATTTGTCTAGTAAATGAGGGATGATAAAGTAAGAAAGGGAAGATAATCATTGCAGTACTATTTACGGTTTGAGGTAGGAACTCTAGTGACTAAATATTTTAGTAGCTTAAGGCCTTAATTTGGAATTAGTAAGAAGTGGCTTCAAGGATATTTCAGTTACTTAAGGTTTCAGGTCTCAGTTTCATAATATACAAAGGTTTCTGTTTTTATTAAGGAATTTGTATTGAGCACCTATCTTAAGTTATTTATTTCATCTGACCATAAGACATTAATATCATCAAATAAATTACATATAGTGATTTAGTCTAATTCTTATAAACTATCAACTTTTCTTTTCAATTCATGTTTTGTACTCCTTTGTAATCCAGTAAATGCAATACTGAAGAATTAATAAAAAACAAAAATAAATAAATAAAACAAAACAATGGCACAACAACAAGAAAACAAACAAATGAATGATGTATCATACCTATCATCCCATCACAAGACTACGACCTGACCAACTGGATGAAACAATTTCCAGCTGCAGCACTAAAAATGGAACCCAGGTTTGAACTACACAGCTACCCAATGTACTGTATATTGAGTGTAAACAAATTCTTTCCCTAATTTGACATTAATTAGCTCTTTAGCATACCATAAAATGGACTGGTGAATATATTCACAGTACATTATATATGAGCCTTCATTCAAATATGGAGAGATTTCTATGCTGAAAATAGTCTTGATTCTGAGATTCCACATGATAGAATTTGTGGCTATTTAAGGAGGTAATTACTTTGATATATAATGTTAATTTTTAATAACCAAATAGACTTAAATATTTCATGATATTTAAATAAATCATTTTAAAGGCACTGGTGAGAAAATACAGTTCAAGTAAATTTTATTTTAATCAGGTTTAATTTCTGTCATCAGAGTTAAATGGATTAAAAGCTATTTGAAAATTGGGAATTTCTTGGAATACATTCATAGTCATGGTTTGCCTAGAAGATTCTATAGAATCAATAACCATAAAACAAGAGATGCCTTCATGCAAAATGTTAGCATCAAATGAAGCATATTTAAAAGACGCCATGGGCTAGTTATTCTCAGCAGGCTGCATGCTTTCCAATTACATTCGAGAATGAGATGAACAAGCTTATGAGAAACCAAACAAACTTGAAACTTTTGTACTTGTGAAACTTTTTACTTATGTATCCTCAAGACTTGTGAGGAGACAATAGAATAAAAGTATTTAAGAAAAATCAAAGAAAGTAATTTCTTTTCAGTATTCTCTCATAAACTTCTTTTTTAATATTTACTAATATTCTAATGTTTTATCATTGTCAGCTTTATTATGACAATTATTATTTATATATGATTTACATATTTGTATTTATATTTATATATGAATATACTATATATTTATATATTATATATTAATATTCTATTTATATACTCACATTGAAACTTTTAAAATGTTATTCCTGGGATTTTATTTTAGAGCATATCAAGCATATATCTAAAGGTTACACATAAGGCTACTGTCTTTCTGCTGGTCAACTAAGCAAGGAATTGTGCTGCATTGTTGAAATATGTTTAACTACTTTACCTTTTCAGGGTATATGAACGTAAATTTTATGCAAAATCATCTTTCTACTCTGTAAAAATGGAAGGGATCAAAATCTTGTTAATTCCTCAGGTTATTTTTTTGTGACAGTTCAGAATAGTACTATAATATTCAACCAGGCAGTAATTTTGTCTTCATATAAGTTCCTTATTACTAAAACAAACATATATTGACATGCACACACACACACACACACACTATGTATATATATATATATATATATGTATATATATATATACATATATATATATATATATACATATATGTGTATATATATACACACATACACATATATATATACATAGTATATACAAATATGTTTAAATGTATATATATGGAGAGAGAGAGAAACAGGTATAAATATGTATATACATACACACACACACAAACACACACACACATACACACACACACACACATATATATCTCCTTTTGCTAATGGTATATAAAATGACCTAAAAATCAAGTATTTATCTGAAAAAATGCAATTTTATTTATTTTATATATGCTTGTATATGGGTATATACACATATCAATATAACGTTTCCCCAGCTCATTCCATTAGGTAAAGTTGGCTATGGCAATTTTTCAATAAAATTTAATCATCTAAATATTGTCTTGAATGATAACTCAATAGTATGAGAATAGATTAAGATAAATTTGGTAGATGCCATAAATATTTTTTATTCTCTTTCTCTACTATATATCTATGATATCGAATACAAAATTTTCAATTTTAAGTTGTGTGTGTGAGTAATATAAATCCTTGTTACCTGGATTATATACTATTACTACATTGTTCTAGCATGACGTACCAAGTTCCATTTCATCTCACAACAGATATAATAGTTTATTTTTCTCAAACGCCAGTTGTCTTCACATGTACATTGAAAATATAATTAATTCACTCTCCTGAGGTTAGAATTTAATCATTAATTTAATAATTATTCAATTTATTAAAAATAATTTATTTAAAATTATAAATTACAATAATTTTATCATGTAAATGTAGGGGGATAATTTGATGTAATCATTAACAACAATATTAAATATTTCCTTGATTTACTTTTAAGAATAGTGTTGAATATATTTGGTAAGATCCCATATACCTTCTCAGCATTCTACAGGATTTGGTTGGGTAGCTCAATGCTTACTTTTCAACTATATTTCTTTTAAAATTTTTAAACATGATTTCAAAATGTTTCTATTACAAACCACTGCCATCTGATTATACTTTGTTAATTAGATATTACTGAAATATAAATTCTGATGCATACCTACTCATAGTGTTACCAGTAGTGATCTCTTGTCAGGAAATACACAGCAATTACAGAGCAGACATGTTTAAGCACAGGAGTGGTTCTCCAACTAATTCAGTTTTATGATTCCTGTAAAGTTAAATGGGGAAGGAAAACAAACACATAAATGTCAGAAAAGTAAATTACATTTGTTTCATTTATTTCTACTAAAATGAAATTTATTTTACCAGAAACCCAGACATATCATTTGTAAAAACTGATTTGCAAAATTTTAGTACTTCTGTATTGCTGCATCAGTTGTGAAACACTTTTCTTCACTTTGATCTACACACTCCTCAAAAATGGCTATAGTTCTGAAACACTCACATATAAAATAAGTTTTAAAAGAGCAACATTAGATCACTACATTTGCATGCATGTTTAAAGGCAGAATCATTATAATACTGATAGCCAGAGCTAGTGTTTCTAATAACCTTACCAATGTCAGTAAAAGCTTATATATTTGTAGCAAAAGCATTGTCCTAAAATAGTCTGACTTTATATAATTAGTAGTCAATTTTATTGTACTTAAATTAGTTAATTATCTAAATCAATAAATGTGCTCCAGCTATTCTAAGATATTCTACCTTGGAATAAGCATGATAATTATGATTAAAATAATGGAAAAATATGGCAAGTAATTACTATATTAATTTTATCACTATTGTATCTAAGTATAGTATAATTTATCTATATATAAAAAGTTAATGATGAAAACTTAACATACACATATATCCATGGTCCACAAACATGTACAAAATAAATAAAGAGGTCTGGAAAATGCCAGAAAATTAATCAACCATTCCTTTTAAACTAAATCTCTGGGGCATACTAAAATGTAAGACGAATAGTAGATTGTGGTGAATAACCAATTACTTCTCTTTTGAGAAGTGTCTGTATAATTTTCAATTAGTGTTGAAAAATCAACTCCGTTCTTTTTCCATCTGTCTAATTTTCCTTTCTCTCTGAGCTAATTTAGTAAGCAGGCCTGGTGGATGGGAAAAGACACGCCCCAGTGGCCAGCCTTGATTGTTCACCTCACAGTGGTTCATGTTAGAAGCCTTCTAGACTTGGCAACAGACAAAATCTATGAAGTGTCCACTGGTTAATATCACATTGAAACATACTAGCAACTTGCCTGTTGCATTCTATTTGGAAAAGCCAGCAGTTGCAATGTTGCCAGTCTAAGACAGAGGACAATGGCTGCTGCCTAATCCAGAGACCATAGTGTTACTAATGCCTCATGCCAAAAAGGTTTCAGCTTTTTTATTTATTTATTTCTCTTTTTTACCTCTCTCTCTCTCTCTCTCTCTCTCTCTCTCTCTCTCTCTCTCTCTCTCTCTCTCTCTCTCTCTCTCTCTCTCTTTCTCTCTCTCCCATTATATAGACATGTTTGTCTTGCAACTCACTATATATCCCAGGTCAGCCTTAAATCGCAGAGATCTGCACAGCTCTGTTCTTCAACTGTTGGAATTAAAGGTAAGGACCTATTTGCCCAACTCTCAAGACATTATTTTATAAAGAGGAATGTTTAGAAACTTGTTTTGCATCAACAAGCTGATGCTTTGAATGTACCAGTTCTGTAAGCCCTGCACAAAAATAGTTTCAAAATGATACCATATTTACTGTTTCTTTTTTCTGACTAAGAAATCCAAATCTTTGCAGAGTCCCTGGAGTAGTTTAAGTATTCTATGAAAGCTGGGTAAAGAAATAAATAACTGAAGCAATAATTATGATTAAATGTTGATATCGGGTTGAGCCCTAAAGTATGTTATTTCCCTATCATATTAAACAGTGTTTAAGAGCATCTTGTCCTGAGATTCCATCTGACAAGCTGCTTTGGACTCCATTTTGGACACTGAGGATATCTGTGAATTCAGGTTGTTGTGTGAACAGTGCCATATATACAGCACTTTCAACTTGACACGGACTGTTAAATGCCTCTTTCCTAGAATAGAAAAGATACTACCTTACAACTCATGGCCACATTAAAATCCTATTGGGTAAACCATTCTAATACCTTGTCAGATACACCAATCCAAATAAGGGTGCAAATTCCATACCTGGAACCATGAACATGTGAGCATTTACTCTGCGATGGTCAAAGCCCTCTATCTACCTTCACCTCAACACTTAAGTGTATGCTTCACTGGACTAATAGGCAGAGAATATCTAATTCTTCCAGGGGTTTGGCCCTGTCCCTGGTACTGTTTATGAGCCAACTTGAATTACCCTCTAACAACCCTCTAGTTTAACCATCAGAACTTGGTATTCATCATCAACTGTTAGTTCTTCTGGAACTAGTCCATCATCTCAGAAGCTGGATTAACCCTTCAACTCTACTCTTGCTTGTCACTTGGCCACACCAGCAAAACGAACAACATATACTGTAAAAAGGACTTCTCTGGAGTGTACAATTATCAGACCAATAGCTGACAATGACACAACTGTGGATTTTAAGTGTATTGTTCAGTAAATTCTGACTTTGGAGAAAAACGTAAATATGTTTACCTTATTAAATCGATATCTTTTTGTTTCTATTCCCCAGAATTTAGAGTATGAATTTAGCCCTTTTCTTGAGAAAACAAACTTTCCTCATGACTTACTTCAGTTTAGGGTTTGGTGTTTCTTTTGTGCTTAAGTCCTCAAAAACAACACAACTACAGTGCAGCTCCAACAATACAAAAGTACCATGCTCAAACGTTAGTAGTGTCAGATGTGGTGATGTATAACTATAAAGCACACACACGGGGGTCAGAAGTAGGGCTTTAAGACTTGAGGGCTAGAAAATAGTTACATACTGTGTCGATAGATAACATAATAAAAATAAATATCAGAAAATAATGCTGTCGAGGTTGAGGAAAAGATGAGGGAGGAAGAAGACAGAAAGAGAGCAAGAGAGAGATAAAGGGAGGGAGGAAGGGAGGGAGGGAGGAAGAGAGGTGGGGAAAAGTGTTAAGAATGCCTTATGGAAAAGCTGTAAATTTAGCAGAAAAATATGCCAGCCAAGGAAAATTGGATTTTCTCACCACATACTAGCCACAGGTAACTGGAACTGCCTGTGGTTATCATTCCAGGTACAGAAGCACTCCAAAGTGTCATGTTAATCCTAAAACATACCCTAGATTAGAAATTGAAGTTGATTGTGAGACATGGTAGACAGAGGTAGATCCAGCCTCAGTTGAAACGGAGCAGAAGAAAGCTTGGACCATGCTTGGACCATGCAAATGAGGCAATGTGCTCAGAGTGTTGCATAAATGCTCCTGCCCTCTGTGTATCCACACTATTGTCCTACTAAACATTTCTTGTTTGTCCTTTAGCCTACAGTTTGGGAAGGACTGTTTTTCATATCAAACTGTCTCTGCTTCTGTCCCTCTCCAGTTCCTTGTATTGGAACACAAGAATTTGGAAACCCTTCTGGGGTTCTCTGCTGTAACCTAACATCTCCTGGTATCACATTTATTAAAAAATGATTTTCCCCAAACAAGTTTTATTCTACTTTGTGGATATTTGAGCTGAAACTATTACACAGCCTTGGGGCCATATGATGAACAAATGTTTTCTGTTGGTGCTTTTTGTTACTTCTTGTACCTTTTAGACCCCATTCAGGAAATAAATTTGTACTAAAGATCAATAAAACCCAATCAGAAGCAAATTAACTTGCACCAAGGATTTCGTTCATCCAAGTCCACTCATTTTCTAGAATATAACTCCAGAATATTTCTTCTTGGTTCATAAAATGATTCCAACCTTGAGAAAAACATGACATTTACTCATGTTTGATAGTCTTTGTTTTGAAAGAAGGCACAAAAATGCAAAAGTACCATAGGAGATGCTGGATGACCATTTATCACTTTACAAACAGATATACTCTAACAGTAAAGGTACATTTACCTTGTTAGCTTTGCAAAGCTTCATTGGTCTCATGTTGAGAGAGGCACAGCAGAGAACTTCTGGCTTCTCTAGCTGTTCCTGGTCCTTCTCGCTGACTCGTGCCAATTGGGAAGAGGGCTGGCATTTCTTACTAAATCGTGCCACCACTGATTTATGTTTGCTATCTTAACAGGACTAAATTAGAATGCTGGTATATTGAGAGAGATTAAAATTGCCCTAAGGAACTACCTCTAAACAGGTCCACATCCCCTTATCATTTTTACTGTAGCTGTCCAGCAGCCCTGGAGGACACTTGTAAGGTAGGCTGGGAATGAAATAAGAAGAGAAGGGGAGAAAAGAATGAAGCCAAGACAAAATATTTCTGATCATGGCTGGAAGTTTAATTTTTAGCTCTGCATTTATATGGGGGAACCCCAAAGACACATCCTTTGTTTTGGCTGAGTTCTGTTGCAATGTTTCAGCTGGATTCTGTTGCAAAGCAGGCTTAGCATCTCAGCAGGCAGTCTGCTTCTGCAGGTGGGCAAGGTAGGAGACTTCCACCTAGGTCAGAAGAAGGCAGCCTGATTCGCTGACTGTGGCAAACAGTTAAGGTTAATTAGCCTGCTCAGGGCTGATGAAGGGCACAATTTACCATCTTTTCTCTCTGTTTTTGGACAGTAGGCTACAAGGGGTGTCAAAACATTTAAAACCCCTTATTAAAAGTAGATTTAAAAAATATAAGCCTAGTTTTTTTTTTTTTTTTTTTTTTTTTTTTTTTTTTTTTTTTTTTTTTTTTTGGTTTTTCGAGACAGGGTTTCTCTGTAGCCCTGGCTGTCCTGGAACTCACTCTGTAGACCAGGCTGACCTCAAACTCAGAAATCTGCCTGCCTTTGCCTACCAAGTGCTGGGATTAAAGGCGTGTGCCACCACAGCCCTGTTGAGCATTGATAAGGCAGAAAATACATGAAATGGGAACACTCATCTCAAGAGAAATAATGAAGAATTTTTGAAGATTTGGTAAATCACTATGTGAGTAATCATGTAAAGATTTGAATGAACCTTTGGAAGTTTGACCACATTTGTTGGGTCCTTGAAATTACTGAAAGATCTTAAGAAAGCAGGTGTAGTTATCACACTTCCTCTGAGTCACACATGAAAAATTAAATAAAATTTTATAGAATAATGTGTATCTAATTAATCAAAAAAACAAAAAAAAAATATAAGCCTAGATAGATTTTAAAAAGTAAAATCATTTTTAAAGCTCACAAACTGGAAAACTTGTCTACATCTCTCTGTTTCAGTTTATTATATATCTTTCCTTACTATATACAACTTTTCTCATTATATATATACATATATCTGGTGAATGAGTTTGAACTGATATATAAAATGATTAGATAGATCTACATTCCTTTTTCTGCATAGACATCATTCCTTCACTTGTGTCTCTCATCTATTGCAGTAACTGAGATGTTAATCCCAAAGGCAGTACAATCCTTGATCAATTAAATCCTTTCTTGTAGCCAGAAGAAATTGAAATTTGTTGAAATATTTTTCAGTTTGTTTAAATAAATTCAAATCCTAAATCAATATTCTTCCATAACACCTGCTTATGAAGAAATCAGCCTCCACTTTGCACTGGACAAGTCAGAGATAAGGAATTTTTCATCTTGTCCTGGACTCAAGTCTCCAGCATCAAAATCCAAACAAAACAAACCATAAACAGTAAAAGCAAAAATCTCCTGGTTATTTCCTTATGTTTGTACCATGTTCCACAGGTTTTGATTATCAGATAAACATTGACTCGAACTATTGATAGTATGTAATTCTCTGTTTAATTACTACAAACACTTCTACTGGGCCAGTCATCCATTTTTTCATATTGAACATTGTTGACCAAGAGCCCTTAATGTTGTAATGGTGTTTTAATGGCTGTTTAATTACAAAGCAGTGGGGGCTGGATAATCCTAGTATGTCCTTTGTGTTTTCACTTTTTTCTTTATGTCTCTCATGATATCGTTCAGTATCTAATTTTTGATAATCTGAAGAATATTTAGTATGATGTATAAATCATAGCTCTTATACTTAATGAAATTTTGGAAATTTAGAGGAATTTTTTGACATTTTAATCAACTATATTTTGGCTATCATGTTGCTATATATTCTCACATGATAAAGAATTCACAATATAGAGCTGAAGAGATATCTCACATGCTAAAACAGCCTTTTGTTCTCCCAGGGATACTGAGTTTCATTATCAACATTTAAGTAGAGTGGCTCATAAAAGACTCTAACTCCAGCTCCTGAGGATTAAGCACTCTTTTGTACTCCATAGGTGCAAATAAAATGTGCCATACACCCACATAGACATAAATACACACACACACAAACACACACAAACACACACATACACACCCTCACATACGCCCAAATAAATATAAAAAAAAGATCCCATGACTATTTTCTCATGAACATTATCACTATTATCATTTCTTTCTATAACCACTACTTCCTTTCATCTATTAGCCTTTAATTATAAATACCCAATTTTTCTATTGTTTGCACATCTATTTTTTTTCCTCAGCTATTTGCCATTTTTAGGATATTCTCAGAAGTTCTTTGATTGTCCTATTTTGACTAGAAACCTTGTAATTAATTCAACCAATAGATTGAAGGACAGTAATACAAGTGTCTTTCAAAGCTAAGTGAGAAACTTATACAGCACCTGCCTGGCATATGTTTTGAGGATGCCAGCACCAAGGTATCAATTATACCCACACAGAAGTCAGCATGGTGCTGTGTTGTTCAACAGCCATTTTTTCACAAGACAACAATATGCAAATAAGTACAGGATGTGAGTTCACAAACTAAATGCGGGTGCTATTGTTACTGTCAACTAAATGTGGTAGAGGAGAATGAGACAGCCAGATACTATTGAGTTCCTGAAGTGCATAACCATTACATTGAAGGCAGGATCTTCACGTTCTAAGTTTGGAAAAATCATGATTCAACACCCATAGACTACAGCTATGGGTATTAACTTAGCATTTGCCCTTCATACATTTAAAACTTTGACCCCCACATAGTTTGTACTTAGCATACTGATGCTGAAAATCAAAAGTGTCATAATGAGATAGTTGGGCAAAGAATTGGAGAGAGGTCCCTATACTTTAGGGGAAAAGTAATGAAGCCATTACTCAATGAACCCATTAGAAGTACAATTACCTGCGGGCTAATTTCTGCCTTTATGGCTAGTTACAGACAGAAGAATTTGAATGACAAATGGAATACCTAACAGAAACACCTCAGAAATGCATTTTTTTTCTAATATTTTATTCAGGATTCTGATAACCTACGGTCATTAGATACCACGAGATATTACTAAATATAAAACATATTCCTGATATTTTGACCTAAATTTGTGGGTTTTCTGGCTTATTTAACTCTAGTACTTAATGTGCTTCAATTTTATTTTCTTTCCTTAGCCACTTCATACTAGTAACTAGTAACTTTTTAGATATGCTCATTATAAAAAGTCATTATGTCATGAAATAAAAACCATTGTATTTAGAGACAAGCTAAAGATTAATACAAACTGCACCATTAGAATCTATATTACATGTAGATTATAGGTAAAGTTATATTTAGCATAACTTGAAATAATGTTGTAATTATTACCACAGTTCATTTTTACTAAGTTCTTCACTGACTATATGTTAAAAATACGATGATCATATGAATTCTTACTAAAATGAAACTCTGAGGTGTGTTTTCTGTTTTATATTTGTTTAAATATTGTTTTAAATATGACTACTTTACTCATTTTTGAAAATGAGAATTTTCAAACTTTGTTTGCCTATAATATGTTAACAATATCATCTAATTTGGCAAACCTGAAAGATAAGCTTAATTCTATGGAATATCAACTACAGATATTTTGTTCCATTTTAAGAACTTTAAAATTACATAACCTCTTGTCTACCCAGCATCCTTGACATAAGACGTATCAATTAAATGAATTAAACATGCCCAAGAAAAGGCTATTTTCTCGCAAACAGACCCATCAGTGCTTTCTTTTTATCAAAGCACATTAAAACTCTAAGTTACTTAAGACCAAGGCTAAAGTTAAAAATATTTATGCAGCCAAAAAAGAAAAAGGGGCTATGAACTTAAAGAGAGCATCATGACTGTATATAATAGGATTGTAAGGAGAATGAGGAAGGAGAAAATGATATAATGTCAAAAAATAGAAGTAATTTTTAAAAAGTATTATCTTTGACTTCTTTCTTTATTTCATACCCTAAATATCCATATCCATATCCACCCAGTATATTTGTTATGGTTATAGTAATCTTCCTATCATTCTTTGCTGGTAGACAGCAATAGGTCAAAATTATAACCATCCTTTAAAGGATTGACTATTTTATAGGCTATGGCATGACCTATGCTCTTTATTTGACATTTTATAATCCAAAGTTGTAATCCTGGGTTTAACAGTGAGATACTGAGGAACAAATTGATACATTGTTTGTAACACAAGACACCCCTCTTTTTTGTCAGGAAAAGCATTACAAAGCAATTGAATTAACTTCCCACTTCCCTCTTCCCCTCTCTACTTTCTGTACTAAAGGAATGACTTCCACACTGCTGCTCATCATAACTTCCATGAAATGTCTATGGTTTCAGTTGTTGATATTTTAAGTTAAACTTTACTACTGATATACATCTTACAAAGAGGAGACAGTTGGACTATGTAAATGTTCACTCACATCTCTCATTTCTTTATATTTACTTGGCAGATACCCTTCAGGGAAATACAGGTATCAACTACAAACAGAATAATATGTTTCTCTGTTTTCAGAACAGATTTACTAGCATACTTTTGGAAATCATTAATTATGCATCCTGACATACGTTTAAGGGCCTTCACATTCATTCCCAGATTGCTATATAAATGATCTGCTACCTGCTCATTCTCTTACAAGAATGTGAAACATTACTGAGAAATAATAAATGGCCATATATAGAGAAATGTTTTCTTTGCAAAACAAGATGCTGATTACTTGGATTAAATATAGTGAAATGTAATATTAAAATATAAAAATGCTGATATCCCGAGGGATGGGCTAATATAATGTAGTTTACTGAAATTGAATGCAAGTTGAGATTTCTTGTTTTCAATTAAAATGACATGATTCTGGGGAATATTGATCATGCTGCATTGTAAACTATAATTTTTCAATTCTTATTCATAATTTTTACTGGGAACAAAAACAAAAGGATCAATTTAAAAAGGATTTAAGCTATTTGTTATTTTAACATTACACTCTAGGAAATGTACTACTTTATAATTACTAATCAAAGTACCAAAATAAAATATTTGCTTGTCACTTACTAGTAATTACTTAAAGCTGATGAGCATGTCTTGGGATTTATAGCTCTTCAAAGTAGCTGTCAGAAAGTAGAATTGGGAAATTAATTTTAGTTACCAATGCAAACTTCAACTACACTTCAGCCCAAGAGTTCTGAGACAAATAAATATGATAAATACATTCACAGATTGTACCAAAGGCATCAAATAAAACTATTAATAACTATGGTTTTTAGAAATGTCTTCTTTTTCACTCAGTTGCAGTCAGCTTTGTTGACTTTGAAAATATTCATTATCAAGTTGAGAGATGACCTCAGGCCAGATCTGCCTAATGGTGTTATACAAAGGGCTCACTGCCATTCCTGAGGTTTGACAAAAGAGTTTTCATGAAGTTCAGTGTTCTTTAATATCATTAAAATGCCTTCTGATTTGTAATATTCTTTCAGTTCCTTATCTCCCAACAGCTATGTGGCTTCATGAAATCAGCCTACTCTAGTAATGTTTATTTCTTTGAAAGATATTTTTGGGGAACTTATAGACATTGAATTAGCAAATACCATCTCTAAATAAGAGGGATGTCTAAGATTTTATCTCCCAAGTGACATGCTTGCTTCTTTTAGTGCTCCTTCTACTTGTTTACTTATTTATTTTGAGACAAAATCTCACTGCATATCTCTGGTTGGTATAAAACCAAGTTTGTATACTTCGGATAGCCTTAAACTCAAAGAGATTCATCTATCCCTGCCATTAGAAAGTTGGGTAAAGTCATATGACAACACCACCAGCCTCTATTCTTGATAAAGAAATACTGAGTATTAAAATATTACTTACAGACAGTAAATTAAATATTTCCAAGTTTCTTTGTAAATAGACCAAAATTCAAAACAACCTATCCCAAATCATGCTTTGTGTACTCAATTTCATTCATTTGGACATGTCCGTCATCTCAAAACCATTGACTGAAGAGGGAAGGTAATTTCTAATTTACTAGGACTCCATGAATTTAGTTTACAAAGGTATTAAGGTGTTTTGAATTTTTCAAATTCGTGCATTCAAAGAAGTATCCTTTATTGTATGTAATATTGTGTGATTCATGCAGCTTATACTCTATTACTATTGAGAGGATAATCACTGACTAGGAATGAGAGTTTTCATATTAGCTACTGTTATGTGATTAAGCACCCATTGAACCTAGCTATGATTTATATAAATTGGATTGAAGACAGAAATGTCTCTAATAGGATGGGGACTACAAACGGTGACCCTCTGTTCTTCCACATGCTCTCTGGGTCAGTGTTCAATTGCACATGTTCTCACTCACCTCGAGATCAACATTGAGAAGACAGACCTCCTTAAGGGTTGATTTTATTGACCTTCTCTTTGTCCTTTATTGACTCTGTCAAAAGATAATACACATGCTCGCCACTTGAGAGAGAGAGAGAGAGAGAGAGAGAGAGAGAGAGAGCGAGCACCCATGCTAGGAATTTAAAAGAATGAAGTTTATAATTTTAATAAGAAAAATAAATTAAAATAGAGAAATATAAGAACCTTCACTTTCGGTGGTTAGAGAGAAGACAATGAAACTAACTTAGAAAGATATTAAAATGTTTGGCATTTTTCAAATTCATACTGGCAAAGAAGCATCATGTATTCTAACATCCCAAGACACATGTAACTCCTCTCAAATATTATTGATTGACATCTTTAATTATAAACACTCCTTTATTTCAAAATTACCATTGTTTATTTGAGAAAAATGTAATTTCATAATGTTAAAACAATATGATTGTCCACAAATGTGCTAGAAATGATGATGTCAAAGAATATGGCAAACTTGACTGTGAAAACCCCATGGACCTCAACTCAACACAAAGAACTACAGACCACTGAGTAAAGCTCAGAGTAGGAGAGGTTGACTTCTCCAGGGAAGAGCATACTAATTGTCTTTCAACTGGCAAATATTTAGCACTGAAAAATATACAAACATGTAGCATTACATGTACTGAACAGTTTATATTTAGGAACATAGGTATTACATATACCTATATGGATGAAATAAAATTAGTAAGGAAAGAAATTAAACAACAAAGAACTATATCAAAAATAAAACCTATGACCAAAGTAGTTAACTCTTTTAGAACACTATTTTAAATATCTTACATTTAAGTTCAATTTAAAATGAAATATTTAAAAATTTTATACTTAATGATGTTAACACCAAAATGATAAACTGAGGATTAAAGAATAAATAATGTGATAATGGGGATAAAGAAACATCCATGTTACTAGACGAGGTAATGGGATTAGAGTGATGGCTTAGTGGTAAAGAATGATTTCTGCTCTTTCACAGGACATGAGGACAATTCCCAACAACCACATCAGTATCTCACAACCACCTATAACTATGTCATAAGTTAATCTGATGCCTTTTGACCTAACAGAAAGATGAATACACCACAGATATGCATAAATAAGAAAATGCTCCTATAATAAACATATTAGTTATCTTCACTAATAATTCCATATTGAAAATATGCATTAAAATAAATCAGATAAATTTATATATATGTATACATATATACACACACATATATAAAACACATTGCACAACATAAACTTATATAATTATTACCAAACATTTTAAAAATTAAAGAATGGTTTGCCTAGATTTATTAACAGCAAACACCATAGAATTTGGGGATCTCAATGAATTGGAAGGGCTAAATTAAAGAAAAACAACTCTATTTCTATAATGAAATTACCCTTAGATATGTTTGTTGGGCAATGCGACATGAAGATGTGGCTAACACACGGTGTTTTAGAAGACAGGAAATACTTTCCATATGTCTTACTTATGTTTGATTCCTGAATCTATAAAAATAACCTAAAACCAAACATTCACATATTTGTTGGATAGTATTATTTTATAAGCAGGATATCTTAATAAAAAGTTCCCAGAATTATTACCATTGCATTTACACATGGATTTATAGTATATCCTATACAATAGCCACGTTAATAAGGAAAGGAGACAGAATTTTTCCACTTAGGAGAGTCTTTTTAACAGTGGGGGACTGTGAAAGAAAATATGAGTGCTCAGGTAATGGATTCTTCTCTGCTCTCCTGGGATAAGCCAGTTATCTGAGGAGATAACTGTCCACAGAGGTGTTGGGTTGATGGAACTCAAGTACTTTTGGAGTGTCTCTTTCAAGGCAGAAGGATGGAGTTCAAAGAGAACTTGTCTCTCCATTTGCAGTTCTTCAAGTACCTTCTGCTGAAAATAATCAATAGAACAGCAGAATAGCTTTAAGCAGTATGTTTCAAATGGCTTCATGGTCATGCACAGTTGTATTAGGGGTTGCATGTTCTGCTCTCTAATGTCTGCTTTTCCTTCTCTCTCTTTTTAGTGTTAAATCATTACTTTGTATATCTTTATTAGTGCAATGTGGAGTTTACTCATAAATTACATAATGAAGTGACAGAAAAATAATGAGATAGAAAATGAAGAAAAGATGGTTTATTATATTATTAGTCTTCAATTCTTCTTTAAAAAGATATATCAATTATATTTGTGTATTGCAATACACAGTTGAAATAATGTTTTCAATTTATATAATTTATGAGTCTCTGTCTTATTTTATGAACTTTCCAGTTCTGTCCTTATAAATGAAGAATCTCAGTAATTAGAAATGTCAGAAAAAAAACACGGAAATGAAATTATATTTTATTCTAAAACAATTGGATAATGGTAAAATAAGTGTAGAATCAAATAAGACAAAGTACTCCAGTGTGGTTTGGGAATACTATTGTGAATATATTTATAACTAAATGATCATTAAGTGACAGGAACTATCCTGGTAATTTTTCAAAAAGATAATTAATAAAGAAACATTCTTCATTTGATAAATTGAGTAATAATTTTCCCAGCAGTTTTGAAAGAGCTGATTTCCATACCATTCTGCATTGATTTATTTGAGGAACTCGACAAGCCTAGGCTACTCCACAGTCTACAAATTCGTCCATCCTCCCATTTACTAAATTGTTAACCTGGTAACAATATCCGTACTTCAATAGTATCATTTCTCATTCTACAAGAAAAAAGTTTAGTGACAATAAGAAATTATTTCTCTTTTGCACATACCACTCTTTTTTTAATCTCCCCCAAAATAATCATAAGTTTTGAGTTACTAAAAGCAAGAAGACAGTCTGAAATTGATGGAAACTATTTCAAATTATCATGTTTGAGTTTATAAAGTTCTGGAATTTTATAAGAAAATTTAAAAGAGATTTTTCTCCCAAAATCTATATCTGAATATCAGAGATGGAAAGTGTTGGTAACCAGACATTCAATCACTAATTTCAGGAAAATTTCTACAATTAAATAGGATGGATTCTGTAGGCTATGGCATCATTTTTACTTTATTAAGATTCGTCATCATTGTCAGGATCAATTTTGCTTCTTTTGTAGTCTAATGACTTTATAGAAATGTCAACTTAATGCTAAAAAGAAACATGACATTCAACTGTAGTTGAGCACGATTCTAATCAAATCCTTGGCCAAGCACTTTGCATGAATTTTTTTCTCTTTCAATAGGCCTGTGAATGTATCTATATTTACAAGTATGAAATTAAATGCAAAAATGAAATGGCTCCAGGATCACACAGTCAATTGATGAGTTAGAATTCGTACACTGACATCTATTTCTGAAGACAATTATTCCCCACTCCCTTTATTAAAATTAATAATGGTAATATTGCATTAGTTTTAAAAAGCAGTGCCATACAAGTATCCTTTTTCTTATCTCATTAAAGTAAGTTTAGAATCCTATGGTTTTTTTTTTTTCAATAAATACAGGAACCGTTTATTGAGACTATAACAAGGGGCAGCTCACTGAATTCTACTAAAAGGCCAACGTTATAGAAGAGAGCATCACTTAAACATTTAGGCAAAGGGCATACATTTTTGTTTACATAGAAAACAAAATTATAATGATGATTTTAATTTGATAAATAAAATTTTACAACACTTGAGCTATTTTGGTGAGTATGTAGTGGGGTCCTTTGGCCTTGAGCTGCTTTCCTCTGTTTACAGTCTGTTTTGCTTGTTTCTGAGGTCATACTCAGGTCGTTCTTGTGCTACCCCAGAACCTCACAGCTGAGACACAGCCCTGATGGACTCCGGGAGCTCAGTTCCCATGTGATTACTGGCCACTTGCTTCTATAGCAAGCCTGGTCACATGCTTTATCTGCTGCGTTGACTTTCTTTATCTTTCTTACTTATAGCTGTGGCGGATGTATTTGTTGGTTATACACTTTATGTATCTACTTTGGTTCTCACTCTGTGCTCATTTTCCCACTAGACAATATCTTGAAGAATCGTGATTTTTAAAATGTCATTAAGACCTCTTTCTTGATTTTTTTTTATATTTGTTGCTCTTTCTGTCAATGCAACTTCAAGTCAATGGTTTCCTTTGTAGTTTGAGTGTGAGAAGGAGAGAGAGATTGAGAGATTGAGAGGGAGAGGGAGATGGAGAGAGAGGGAGAGGAAGAGGAAGAGGAAGAGGGAGGGGGAGGGAG
>NW_022196912.1:107972607-107986883 GCF_008632895.1 Mastomys coucha | reverse complement strand
CATTGGCTTGGAGAATTGTTTTCCAGCCTTTTATTCTGAGATAGTGTCTGTCTTTGTCACTGAGGTGGTTTTCCTGTATGCAGCAAAATGTTGGGCCTGTTTACGTACCCAATCTGAAAGTCTATGTCTTTTTATTGGAGAATTGAATCCTATGTTTTCTATATTTTGTTGAAATTAGGCTTTGCCTTGGCTTTTTAAAAATGAATACTATCCTGATAAAATCCTATTTATAAGCACCCTTGGACTCATTTTTGAGCATAGATGATCGCTCTGCATATGGAGGACAATTACATCATTGGCCCAGTGGCACTGGTGTGCTACAGATTCATAATGACTTACTACTGAGAATAGACATAGTTCCATCTTAGAAATTAAGCAGAAATTAAGATCTGAAACTATAGGGGGTCATTAATATTTTAAAATAGATTAATAAAAGTCAGACACAAGGAGATATCAAGTATATTAGATTGATGAAAATTCTCTATTTCAGCAACATAGTAGGTTGAAATCTAACAATAACAGAGTTCCCCACCAATCTGAAATCTGACTATCCATTTTGGGCATCAAACAGATAGTGAATGCCCAACTCTTCCTGGTACTTTAATTCGATTTTCCACTTCTATTGATGTAGTCTATTGAAAATATAATTTGCCTGCACACCCCTTTGCACTGCTGGACCTGCTGTCAACCAAGTTTTCTAGGTCAATTATCTAAAGCTTCTTTGCAACCCCTTGTCTCTGTAAATATACATATATATATATATATAGATAGATAGATAGATAGATAGAGAGAGAGAGAGAGAAAGATAGATGATACATAGATGATAGGTAGATGATAGATAGATAGATAGATAGATAGATAGATAGATAGATAGATAGATGCTAGGTAGGTAGGGAGGGACAGTCAGATGATAGCTATCTAGATATTATCACTAGATAATAAATAGCTAATATATAGATGAAAGAGAGTTGAAAGACAGTGACGGAGACAGACAAATGATAATAATAGATAGCTAGATGAATGATAATAAATACCAGATAGGTGATATATATATCTATCTATTTATCTATCTATATACATATACATAATTTACTGTGTGATGTGTGATTTGAGAGTTACTATTAGTGATTAAAATTGGTATTACAAGAGTATTGGTTCAGATAGGTCTATCTTTCAAAAGTTTGAGTAACTACCAAATTGTGATCAATGAAACAACCATATCAATTGAGTTTATTGTTATTTAATAAGTTGCGAAACTATGGAAAGGCAGAAGTATGTTTCTGTTACATCATACTCATGACAAAGCAAAAGAAAATCCTATGTTTATTTAAGTTGGATACGTATCTTTACGAAAGTCTTATAGGCTTATTTTCCATATAGTATTTTTCATGCAATAACATGTACAATATGTATGCATTCCACTTTCCTTGATGTAAAAGACTGAAAATCATTTTTTATTTTGCTTCATTTTATCTTTTCTGCTTACAATGTTCACCTTTGTTTTTGTGCATTTGCAAAATCCAATTTTTTACTTTTCTTCACTCAGATATTTATCTTCAATAACATGTTTGACTGCTGACTGCTTGCCACACACTAAGAAGGATAGCATTAAACCATACAAATGAATCATCCTTCTTAAGAATACCTAGAATTTATGGAATGATTTTTGGGCATAGCCCAAACTAAGATATGAGCCAATACGTAGAACCCCTTTACTCTAGTTAGGAATCTATGCCATTGGATCTGCAGCTTTGAAAAGATGCACTCATAGATAGGACCATGGCTAAATGTGACATTTCCTATTTTGCCTCTAGCTTTGGTCATCAAATCACTTTTATTTTCTAAGTTAAATCTTCCAGTACTTCCCTTTTAAAATAACATTTACCATTGTATTTATGATCTATTCTCATAATAAGTGGAACTAGTTGCATTCTAAGTTTTATCACTTATCATAATCATAGCTGCTGAGTCCATTCTGCTACGAAAAATAACAGTCACAGGCTCCGAGTATTACTAAACTAACATTTTTTAGAATGCCTAATCATCTTAGGTCACATATATAGAATAGCTATCTACACTTTCCCTCTCTCTCTTCAGAAAAACACTTAGTTACCCCAATATATTTTGTCTCATCTTCATTGTTCTTACTCATGGATAAATTACTTAGAGGGAAGTCTGAGATTCCTAGCTGTTTATTGCGCCCACTCAGCTGACATTATTTGTCAATGGATTATTTGTCTATGAATGTAGATTTTTTTGAAGCAACAACACTTCCAGATGACACAATTTTTTAACTTGAAGCTACAGGTACTGTTACAGAAGGCGCTTTATGAAGTTTGAGATTGTAATGTTAAACAGTCCAAACAGCCCACTTTTGATATTTTGATAAATCATACACATATAAAATGGTAAAATGAATTAATTCTCTCGAAGGATAAATGACTTGTGCACATCTCTTGTCAGAAGAAAATTAGATTTGATCTGATCTGAAAGGAACGCTTTGCTTTTCCTGGAAGTAATTTTTAGATGTAAACATTTAACTAAAGCACAAAGTATCACTAGAAATGTAAGAGGCTCATGAATGTAGAATTTTCTGACTCATTTAGAAGTCAACATATGAAAACAATGAGCATTGACAATGAAGAACAGGATTTTACTGTTAGCAAAATGAAAGTATACAGTATTAGAAACGTATAAAGAAAATTAATTTTATGCCATATTTTCTTTTTTTTGAACAACTCAGCAAAATAAAATTCTGATTTATTGTTTAACATTGTTTCACGCCTACATCAAACAGGATAAAAATAAACAACAACTTCATAGACAAATAAAAAGGAAAAAAATCTTTTTATTTTTGGCCCTTTTAATCATCTCATAAAAACAACTACTTACAGTACACCTAGATACATACAAAAAAAAAGTTACAGGAATGCTCAGAATAAGATTTTTTATTGTTTTTTTTTTTAATTTTTTTTTTGTTCTCCTTTGAGATTATATTGAACATGGTCTCACCTCAAGTAAAGGCTGACGTAGGACAGAAAACGCTCTGAAGGCTGGTTTGGTCACCCGTTATCATAAAAAAGGACTGACCCCTAACAATATGTACAAAAATATAAAATGTAAATTAAAAAATACAAACAAATTCTCCTTTTAAGGTACTTTTAAGAAAACAAAGCAAGGCCTGGGAAGTTCTGGTTCTTTTTTCCTCCCATGTTGCCAATTCCTGTTGTGGTTTTGGTGGGGTGGTGGAGAGCATCCGTCATCTGTGAGTGGCCCTGCGCACTGTGGGTGGGGCCTGCTTCTCTACTCGAAGGTGACTACCTTTAAATTCTGAGACAGGAAGTGGAGGGTGAATAGGTCATGGTGCATAAAGTGAGCTTTTCCTTTTGCTATCTAGTCATCCTTGTCAGTCTCAATGCTTCTTGGTGTCAACATCATCCTCATCATCATCCTCAGGTACTCACTTGCCCTTAGGAGCATCAGCTTTCTCATCTTCATCCTCATTCTCTTCCTCACAGTCACCTTCTTTCTTCCTCCTCCTCCGATCCCTCCCCATCTTCTTCCTCTTCTTCATCTACCTCATTGTCAGCCTTCTGTTTCCCATTTTCCTCATTTTGAGAGTTCCCATTGGCAGGTGCATCTCTTCCATTCTCTGCCTCCTCCACAATTTCCATCTTCTTCTCCTTCAGGTCCTTGGTAGAGATCTCGGAGCTGGTCTCCACTGCCGCATCTGATATGGTGAGACATGCCTGTGGTCCAATGCAGTGAGTGAGGAATTAGTTGAGTTCGAGGACTCTGGCAAGAAAGCTGCCAGTGTCCATGTTGAAGGAGGTGGTGGACAGCAAAGGTGACTGCAGTGAGCATGGAGCACAGCCCAGGATATATGCAAAGATAGCTTTTCTGAGCACCAGTTATCATATTGATATATTTATATTATACTTATATGATATAAAGCCAATGGTGGCTTTATATCATATTTCCAGAGACGCTACAGAAGCTTAATTATCTAGGAAGAATTGGAGAATTATAAAAAGAACGAAGACCCTGTTTAGTTGAGATATTGATCTCAATATTCCAATCACTTGGAATCAACTGTAAAATTAGAAATTCCCACTTTTCAAACCCCATTAGCAAATGGTGGCTTGAACAATGTTTATTCTGGAATCTGCTACTTTTTCTGAGCTACCATAAATCTTCATTTGGGGCTGAAGTCTCTGTCAGCTGTTAGGTTGACTATGAAAAGGATGATCAAGCATGGAGACATCTTAGAGCCACAAGGCATCATTTTCTCTGTAAATCCAATATCCGTGAAGAATTTGGGAGAACACATGGTTGCATCTCCCTTTGAGTTTTTTACATGTCCAGTGTAAAACAATAATAAAAAGAACAAGTAGGAAAATAATTCCAAGAAGTGTGCCTTACATTTTAATCTGTAAACAAAATGCTGTCCAACACAGTAGCATTTCAGAGCTTCACACTCTCTTACTTTTCCCAAAATGTCATTACATTATAAGTGAGTAGCCATAGTGCATCCATCCAACAGTATAGGTGGATTTTACTTATTCTAACCTCAGATATAAATAAAATCAGATAAGAATTTTCCTCTCCTTTGTGTTGCTGAAAAATAGCTTTCTATTAATTCATATTGCATGTATTGGCTTGGGTTATTATTATTATTATTACTATTATACAGTATTCCATTTAGGATCTTGATCAAATGATATATTTATATTCTATCAATAATGTCTGATTAGCTTGTTTCCACTTGAGACCTAACAGTGGTGATATCAGTATTTTTTAACTATTGTTTTCATGTATGAGTAAATTTTACTAGTGCTCTAAATTAATTTTTAATTTATTACTCTCAAATCTCCTCTTATAACATAAGTGCCATAAAATGGTGAAAACTGCCTTTAAAAGATTAATATGAAAATCAGACTTCCTTGAACTCATTCAATAAGTATGGTTGAGCTTATAAAGGAGGTTTAAAAAGATTAATCTTCCCATTATTCAAAGATTTTTACATTCTACTTGGAGCATTAATAGTTAAAAACTAAATTACTAGTTAATAAAATTAAAAAGTATATATATACATATATATATATATATATGTATATATATATCTCAAACAAGTAGCTTTCTCAAGTGAACAAAGCAAAAATCAGAGGACAATTTTCAAGTTGGTCATGGACACATGTGAGGACACCTTTATACACTTGTCTTTCTTGCTAATAAACAGCATCACACATGCACTAATATTTGTGTGTAATAATGGCATGCACACACACACATGCAGATAAAGGCACTACCGGACCTTAATAAATTTTAAAGAATAATAGTTACGTGTGAATATTTCCTACCCTTACCTGCACTGATTGTACTGTGTATAAATCAGTTGAGTAGGAGCATTCCATGATCAGTTTATGATCAGTTGTGTGTATGTTTTCTTTTTTTGAAGGTCTCTGCTGAAAATAGGCTTTGTTGATTAGAGGTGCCAACTACACTTTGTATGTGGATGTAAGGGTAAGAGTTTAGAGTGTAGTTGGACATTACACGGGTTTAGAAATGTGGTATTAGTAAGCCTTATATCTAATTAGATGGCTGGTGGTTATTCTTGAGATATAACCAAAACCATACACTCTTGAACATATCTTATGCCAATTACTTCCTTATTTTATATGCTTTATATCTGGGAAGGATCATTGAATCTTTTTTCTTGCAAGTTGCATAACTTCTTATTTTAGGATGAGAAGCATTCCTCAGAGAATAGGCTGACTATGAAAAATTTACCTCTGACAGTTGACTGTTAGTTTTTCTCAAATCTTTGCAATTATAAATTGCCAAGGAGAAAAGGCAAACTTATGTGTCTAGAAATGTTAGAAGTGGGAATACTGACAACCCTTCATAATTTCACTCTTGCTGATGTACTTCCAAGTGAGCATTTTTAATTTTAAAATCTAAATGTCTTAATAACACCAACTCAACTCACTCACTTTTACAGGCCTCATCGTGAAGCTCAATACCAGGGAAATGAATCAGAGCTAGGTTTTTAAAGCGAGAAGTATTACTTTAACATGGATGCCTCAATTTAGTTGCCCCCGAGAGATAGTTATGTGCCATTTTTGCCGACTGGTTACATCATATATTCCTTGAAAATAAATGCTTCCTTTCTTTTCTTTTTTTCTTTTTTCAAAAATTTATTCATGGAAGTAATTGGTAAGTGAAATAAAAATCAGCAAGAAATAAAGAAGTAATATGAATTCTTTAATGGCTTTAATAGACCAATTCATTTAATTCACTGCTTTCCTTGTACAAGACTATGAGACAATAATTGTTTTTATTATTTTTAAAATAAACAGTTTCTTCTCTGAGATTCACTCTAAATAGCTGCTTTGTAATATGGATAGAATTTTTAACATTTCCTATTACATAATATTGTACCAATTAATGTGTTAGGGTGATTTTGATTATGGCAGCTCTATTTAGATGACATGCTTCAATTACTTTTAAGTTTGGGGGGGGGTTGGTTTGTTTTTGTTTTGCTTTTTTTTTCCTTTTCCTCCCTACTATCCTTGATGATGTTTGTAAGCTTCATTTAGGTTGTTACAATGATAGGATTTTATTGTTTCACTTTTAGAAAGCGATCAAGCTGTGTATTTGTACATTTTTATTTGCTACTCTGATGGCACTCACTTTGGCTGCCATTATTCATTATTATTAATTGTGTCTCAGTGAACATGAGAGTGTATACCTTTCTTTGACATAATGATCACTTCCTACAGATGTATTCCCAGTAGAGACATTGTAGGAACTTTTGATAGTTATAGTTTTAATTGTGGGGGAATACCACTATATTCCTTTTAATAACAATCACCAATGTAAATTATTCTATAAACAGGGTTTATAGACTGTACTTTCCACTTCCAAGCAATCATTCTTATAAATAATTTGATCTCTGGGGCCTTTTCCCATCCCATGTCTCTGATACATCCTAGAGATGCTCTCCACCCCAAGCCAATCTTTCTTTTCTCTCTCTCCTGCTCTACATACATATGACCCCCAAAATCCTGTCCTGCTACCCTTATTCAATTCCCTATTTCCATCATTCTCCTATATTTATTTTGTTTTCCTTTCTGAGAAAGATTCAATCATCTTACCTTGTGGCCTCCTTATTATTAGTATGCTTCTTTGGGTCTTTTGATTATAGCATGTATATCTTATACTTTATGGATAATATATATTTATGAGTACATACCATGCATGTATCTTTAGGTCTGGATTGCCTCACTCAGGAAGATATTTTATAATTCCAACCATTTGCTTGAAAAATTCATGATGTCCTTGTTTTTAATGGCTGAGTAGTATTCCATTATGTAAATATACTACATTTTCTGTATCCTTCTTCAGTTGAAAGACATCTAAGTTGTTTCTAGTTTCTGGCTATCATCAATAAAGCTGTTATGAACATAGTTGAGCATGTGGCCTTGTGGAACGGATGAGCATGTTCTGAGTTTATGTCCAGGAATAGTATAGCTGGGTCTTGAATTAGAACTATTCCTAATCTTCTGAGAAATTGTCAAATTGATTTCCAGAGTGTTTTTACAAGTTTGCACTCCCACCAACAGTGGAAGAGTTGGTCACAATCTCACCAGTTTGTGCTGTTCTTTGAGTTTTTTGATCTTAGCCATTCTAGTGAGTATAAGGTAGAAACTTAGTGTCATTTAAATTTGCATTTCCCTGATAACTAAGGACTTTGAACATTTATTTAGGTGCTTCTTGGCTTCTCAAGATTGCTCTGTTCAGAATTCTCTGTTTAACTCTGTAACCCAATTGTTAATTGGGTTATTTGGATGTTGGGATCTAACTTCTTGAGAATGTTATATATTTTGGATATTAGCTTTCTATCAGATGAATGGTTAGTGAAGAACTTTTCCCAATTTGTAGGCTGTCATTTTACCCAAATGATGCTATCCTTTGATGTACAGAAGCTGTTCAGTTGCATGAAGTCCCATTTACTAATACTTGACCTTAGTGTCAGAGCCATTGTTGTTCTGTTCAGCAAGTTGTCTCCTGTACTGACAAATTTAAGGCTATTCTGCTCTTTCTGTTCTATTAGATTAAGTGTGTTTAGTTTTACCTTGAGGCCATTGATTCATTTTGACTTCTTCCTTTTCCATTGTATGGTTTTGGCTTTTTTGTCAAATCAAGTGTCCATAGGTATGTGAATTTATTTTTGGGTCTTTTTTTTTCATTTCAAAGATCTGTTTGTCTATTTATATGCCAATACAATGCAGTTTTTATTGCTATTGCTCTGTAGTGCAGCTTGAAGTCAGGGATAGCTATACTTTCTGAAGTTCTTTTATTGTTCAGGATTGTTTTAGCTATTCTAAATTTTTTGTTTTTCCATATGAAGTATAGACTTGTTCTTTCAAGATCTTCGAAGAATTGTATTGGAATTTTGATGGTGATTGCATTGACTCTGTACATTGCTTTTAGAGAGATGGCCATTTTCAGTATGTTAATCCTACCTAATCAATGAGCAAAGGAGATTTTTCTATCTTCTCCCATCTTCCTCAATTTCTTTTTTCAGAGACTTAACATTCTTGTCATATAGGTCTTTCATTTTTTGTAGAGTTATATCAAGGTATTGTGAAGAGTACAGTTTTCTTAACTTCTTTCTCAGCATATTTATTGATTGTGTAGAGGAGGGCTACTGATTTCTTTGAGTTAATTGGGTTGCTTATGTATACTCTCATATCCTCTGTGAATAGCAATACTTTGACTACTACCTTTGCCATTTGTATCTACTTGATCTCATTTAGTTGTCTTATTGCTCTAGCTAGAACTTAAAGTACTATATTGAAGACCTATGGGGAAATTGGACACCTTTGACTTGTCCATGATTTTAGTGGAAAAGCTTTAAATTTCTGTCCATTTCATTGGATTCTGGCTATTGGCTTGCTGTATATTGCCTTTATTATGTTTAGTAATGCTATTTGTATTCCTGCTCTCTCTAAGGATTTTATCATGAAGAGGTACTAGATTTGTATTTTGTCAAATGCCTTTCCTGAACCTAGTGAGATGAGCATACTTTTTTTCTTTCAGTTTGTTTATATAGTGGATTTCATAGATGGATTTTCATATAATGAACTACCACTACATCTCTGGAATGAAGCCTACTTGATCAAGGTGGATGTCTGTGATGTGTTCTTGGATTCAGTTTGCAAGTATTTTATTGAGTATTTTGCATCAATGTTAATAAGAGAGATTGGTCTGAAGTTGTCTTTGTTTGTTGAGTCTTTGTGTGGTTTAGGTATTAGGGTGACTGTGGCTTAATAGAATGAGTTGGCCATTGATCCTTCTTTTTCTACTTTGTCAAATAGTTGGAGTACTGAGTGGCATTAGTTCTTGTTTGAAAGTTTGGTAGAATTCCACACTATGATCATCTAGCCCAGGACAATTTTGGCTGAGAGACAATTAATGAAAGCTTCTATTTCCTTAAGGTTTATAGTATTACTCAGATAGTTTACCTGATTTTAATTAGCTTTGTTAATTGGTATCTGTCTCAAAAATCATCCATTCCATTTAGATTTTCTGCTTTCGTGGAGTACAGGCTTTTTGAAATATGACATAATGAGTCATTGAATTTCCTCAGTTTCCCATTTTGTATCTCCCTTTCATTTCTGATTTTGCTGATTTGGATAATTTCTCTCTGCCTTTTAGTTAGTTTGACACAGGGCTTGTCTATCATGTTGAGTTTCTCAAAGAACCAGCTCTTAGTTTTATTGATTCTTCTATTGTTCTCTTTGTTTCTAAGTGGTTGATTTGAACCATGAATTTGATTATTTCCATCAATTTTCTTCTGCTGGGTGTATTTGCTTCATTTTTTCCCCCTAAAGCCTTCAAATACACTTTTAATTCATTAGTATGAGAACACTATGGTTTCTTTATGAGGGAACTTAGTATTATGAACTATTAGCATTGCTATCATAGTATTCCATAAGTTTGGGTCTGTTGTATCTTCATTTTCATTGAATTCTAGAAAGTCTTCAATTTCTTTCTTCTTTTTCCCTGACCCAGTGATCATTCAGAGGAGTAGTTCAGTTTCCATGAATATATAGGGTTTCTGTTGTTTTTGCTGTTGTTGAAGTCCGATTTTAATCCATGGTGATCTGATAAGGTGCATGGGGTTATTTGAATCTTCTTGTATCTATTGAGCTTTGCTCTGTGACCAATTATATGTTCAATTTTGTAGAAAGCTCTTTACTGTGCTAAGAAGAATGTATATTATTTGGTTTTTGGGTAAAATGTTCTATAATTATGTGTTAGATCAATTTGAATCAAATCCTGTGATTTCCTTTATTTCTTTGCTTAATTATTGCCTTGATGATTTGTCCATTGCTAATGAAAGAGTTAAATTTAAAACTTGTGCTGGCTAATGAGAAAATTGCAGGTTTGAGAAAAACACAGTGGACCAAGGTCGAATATGTCCAAATAAGCCTGGGCAAAAATAAGCAAGCTGTTAAAACATTCTGAGAACTAACAGGCAAAAAAGATATAGAAGAAGGTCAGATGCTCTGTTGACTCAGATTAGTATCAACCTTAGGAATTTTCCACTCTGTTCTGCACTTAATAGTTAATATTTGAACTAGCCAATCATGTATAGCTACACTGATCCCTTTGTTCCCCTAGACCCTTTTCCTATATAAACCCCTAACTTTCGAGCCTTGTGGTCGATTTCCCATCTCCTGCAAGAGTTATGAGACAGACCGGAGCTCCTCCATTAAAGATGCCTCGTGCTTTTGCATTAAGACGGTCTCTCATGATTCCTTGGGTGCACGTCCTCCCGAGATTTGAGTGGGGGGTCTCCCCTCAGGGGTCTTTCAGGTGGTGCAATGGCCAGAAAACACGTGACACCCAGGAACCTTGAAGACCCCTTGGAGGTATGTTTGAATGAGTGTGGTGTGTGTCTGAGGTGTGGCCGGTGAGTTTGTGGTTTTGTGTTTTGTGTCCTCCTTTTGGATTTTTCCTTTGATAAGTATGAAGTATCCTTTCTTGTCTCGTTTTATTACTTTCAGTTGGAAGTCTATTTTACTAAGTACTCAAATGACTACTCCAGCTTGTTTCTTGGTGCCATTTGCTTCGAAAAGCTTTTTCCAGTCTTGATACTAGGATAATGACTATCTTTGTGCTAAGATGCTTTACACAGCAGAATGATGGATTCTGTTTATGCATCCATTCTGTTACCCTGTGTCTTTTTACAGGGGAATGGAGTCCATTGATGTTGAGAGATATTAATGACCAGTGATTGTTACTTCCTGTTATTTTGATGTTGGTAGTGGTTGTGTGTGTGTGTGTCTTTCTCTTCTATTTGTTTTAATGGTGCAAAATTATTTATTTCTGTGTTTTCTTGAGTACAGTTACTCATTAGGGTGGAATTTTTTCATTCCAATACCCTCTGTAGGGCTGGGTTAGTGGAAATGTATTCTTTGAATTTACTTTTGTCATGGAATATCTTGGTTTCTCTATCTACGATAATTGAAAGTTTTGGTGGATATATCCATCTGTGTCATGTCATTTGGAGTTCACAAGACCTCTGACCAGGACCTTTTCTCAAATGAGAAATCAGGTGTAATTCTAATAAGTCTGCCTTTATATGTTACTTGGTATTTTTCCCTTGCTGCTTTTAAATTCATTTTTGTTGCTGCTTTGAATATTTCATGTTTTGATTATCATGGGTTGGGATGATTTTTCTTTACTGTCCAATCTACTTGGTGTTCTATAAGCTTCTTGTACATTTCTAAACATCATTTATTTATTTATTTATTTTTAAGTTAGGGGAATTTTCTTAGATGATTTTGTTGAAAATGTTTTCTGGGCCTTTGAGCTTGGAATCTTTCTCCTCCTCCTCCTCCTCCTCCTCCTCCTCCTCCTCCTCCTCCTCCTCCTCCTCCTCCTCTGCTTCCTTCTGCTCCTCCTTTCTTTCTTATTATCTTTAGGCTTGGTATTTTCAGTGTATCCCAAATGTCCTAGATGTTTTGTGTCTTGAACTTTTTGATTTTGCATTTTGTTTTACTAATACAATGATTTATTCTATTCTATATTCTATACCTGAAATTCTTTCCTCCATTTCCTGTATACTGTTATTAATGGTTATATTTGTAGTTCCTGTTCTTTTTCCTAGGGTTCTATCCACATGATTGTCTCAGTTTTGTTTTCTTTATTGCCTTTATTTCCATTTTCTGGTCTTGGACAGTTTATTCATATCCTTTACCACTCTGATTATACTTTCCTGTACTTCTTTATATTTATTTGCTTCCTTTTTTAATGCCTCTACTTGGTTGATTGTAATTTTCTGTATTTCCTTAAGGGATTTATTCATGACCTAGTAAAGCTCTCTATCATCTTTGTACAATTGGGTCTAAGATCCTCTTTATGTGCTTCACTTTCATTATGATAGCCAGTGTTTGTTATAACAGGATATCTGTGCTCTCATTGTGCCAATTTGCCCTCAGGAGCTGGTGATTGTGTTCTTATGCTGCTTTCTAGGTATCTGGGTTTTCCTGGTGTTGGCTGGATGTTCCTGATGGCAACAGAACTTCTCTGCATAGTGTGGGGAGCTGTGGGCCAGACAGTGGGGGTCAGGGTATCCTAGTCTGTTGGCTGTGCATCAGCCAGACCCTAATCTCAGACTGTGTTCCATCAGACCCAGTTGGGGTTACAGGAGGATCCACTCTGCAGACTGTCCCAGGCAAACCAGCTGGAGTGACAAGCAGATCCGACTAAGATGGGTGGTCCTACGGGGTTCCAAGCTGGTTGATTTGGGGAACTCAAAGGTTTGTTTACATATGGAAGCAGAATGCTCTTGGAGTCCTACTAGACTCCTCTGGACTGAGGAGCAATGTTAGAGCTAGAAAATGGGGCATTGGTGAACAATTTGCTTCTATATATCCATGATTCATTTGTCTATCTTCAATTTTGGGTTTTTTTTTTTTTTTTTGGTGTCTTGTATTTGTAGTTTGCAATGTGTTTTGGTAGCAACCTCTTGTCATGTGTGGTTTCAAATCTTTATTCTTGTCTTCTATCTATGATCATCTTTGCATGTACTGTGCAAAAGCTTTTAAGATCAACACAATCCCAGTCATTTATTTGAGTTTTTTTCCCATGATTTTGATATAAGGTTCAAAAAAATTTCTTGTATTTTCTTAGATGTTACATGTAGAATAAGGGAGTAAGTGAGAGCAGATACATTACATTAGGAAAGAAAAATAAAATAGATAATTATGGCCTGAGGGAGGATCAAATGAGGAGAGGCGGGGTAGGTGAGATAAGGATGAAGGAGGGAATATGGAATGAGACGTCTAACAGTAGAGGTATATGAATCTTTAATCAGCATATATTATGTGAGAAAAATTCCATTTTCAATTAAAAATAATCCAGTCTTTTTTTTTTCAAAGACCAACAACTTTTCCTCTGTGCTTCACGCTTCACATCATTCATTCTTCACTGTTTCTATGGTCACTTCTATAAATGTCTTGATGACTAGTGGACTATATTTTTCTGTTATAGCTGTCTGATATCCTTGGCTTGAAGTAGTTTGTCTGCACTTATTATTTACAATGAGAAAAGAATTTCAAGTGGAAATATTCTATTTGATTATTTTTTATCTACTAGTATCCTTCTAATACATACATGCATCTTTTGTTTTGTATATTGAAATTAAAGAACAGTTCCTATGTATATTACAGTGCCTTCCAGTAATAACATATAAATCCAAACATTAATTATTCATATTGATTTATATTTTCAAGGCTTTAAAAGCTGTTCTTTATCCTATGTACAACTATCTTTTTCATGTTCAATCTAAGTGACTATATAGACACATGAGTACCCAAATACATATACAGATTTACTTCAATAGCATACAAAATTACTTATCATATTGGTGTATATCACTTTATATGTTAAATTATTTATGATGCATTATTGGTAATTAATTTGACTAGTTCATCTCCTAGTAAATAATAATTTTATTTTTATTTTATATCATCACCAATAAATTTATATTATCATTACCACTAGCATCATGAAAAGTTCTCATATATTTTGAAATCATTTTGCTATTTTGAAAGTTAGCTTCCATTGGGCGGTGGTGGCACACATCTTTAATCCCAGCACTTGGGAGGCCGAGGCAGGTGGATTTCTGAGTTTGAGGCCAGCCTGGTCTATACTGAGTGAGTTCCAGGACAGCCAGGGCTACACAGAGAAACCCTGTC
>NW_022196912.1:107971142-107972597 GCF_008632895.1 Mastomys coucha | reverse complement strand
AAAAAAAAACGAAAAAGAAAAGAAAAAGAAAAAAAAAAAGTTTGCTTCCATAGCACTGAATAGTTTTCTGTTATGTTATCTTATTCTGGATTAAATTATAATATTATTCAGTTCTCTATTCAATTTGCTTCTCCCTTGTGCTATGTGTTACACCTGGACAATTTTAATTTGCTTTCATAGCTCAGAGTACTAGTATCACAAGTTGTTATCTATCATTCTCTTGCACAGAATTTTCTTTCACATTCACAACAGTATGTTTAATTCTTTCCAGATGATTTTAGATGATCATCACCAAATAACACAAACTCAACATCTGTATTAATAAACTTGCAGTTCATTATTGACAGTTATCAAACTAAGACATCTGAATACAAGCTTTCTATCCTTCTCCTCCATCATTCATATCCATAGCGAACCAAGACCTGAGATTTAGAATGTAATAAGATCTACTACAACTGTTCTACTCATTTTTATTACACTCAATTATTTTTTGATTATACCTTTTCAATACAATTTTTGTCTTCTGAAAACACATATATGTGATTATTAATTAGTAAGATCAATTGGCACACATAGATATTAGCATTTTTCAGACACAAGGACAATGAAACCTCAGGAAATGAATGGAAATGTAAAATAATGTATTAACTGAGGTAACACATACTGGTTTATTTTTGGAGTTATTATGAGGTAACCCATATTGTCTCTCATATGAGAATCCTAGTTTCTAATTTATTATTACAATATGTGCAGCTAAGTGGGAATTGAATCTTTCTACATACAGCTTGTGAATGAGAACATAGCACAAGCATTGGAGGAAGATGCTTTAATGAGGGCAAGAGTGAAATAGAGTGCTACATGTTACAAACATTGGAAGAGGAAGACTGGCAATGGGAAAGTTACACAGGGAGTTTTGAAAATGTGGGGATAAATGTTAACAAATTCAGATAAATTGAAATCATGTAACTTTTGTCATCATAATGCAATAAAAGTTTTTTTAAAAAACATATTTTAATTAAATAGATTTGAATCACATTCTTGTTTCCCTTTTGTACCACAGCTCCTCCCAGACACCCCCTTCAATACCTGCAATATCTTTTTTGTCATATTCCTTAAAATTTATAAAATATTATAACAATAAAAATAAGTATTATAAAAGTTTGTTTGATATAAAACAACAATCAATTTAACAGTCTTATGTAGATGCTCGTCTACAGAAATAGTGAAAATACATTTTTCTCAGTATAAATTTTAAATAACTGCAAACATATTAACTGTATACTTAAAAATAATACATCACTACTAATATTTTCTTAAATGAACATGAATATATAAAGTCTTTTTGTTTGTTTGCATTTAGTAGAGTTTAAAATCTTGGCTCTTACCATGGTACAAGCCCAAAATAAGAACAAGTTTTAGACATTGGGTTTCATTGTAATAAGGCTGTACTTCAAT
>NW_022196912.1:107922637-107971065 GCF_008632895.1 Mastomys coucha | reverse complement strand
CAAAGGATTTTACCTCCATCGTAGCTAAGCTGAGAGTTGATCGTTCTGCTGCACCAAGAAATGAATTGGAGGCTTGACTTTTGAATACAGACTTCCTGCTATGGTCAAAGCTATTTGACTTGAGTGAGTGACTTCATTCTCAGCCCACAGAGAACAGGTTACATTCATTTAAGAAATGGTGTAGGTATTAAGATGGTCTATCCATAAAGTCATTCGCCAACTGTTTCAATGAACAATGGTTCTGCTTGGAGGGTGGCACAGACATTAGGTGAGGGTAAGAATTTGGTTCATTAGCTATGATAGTTTGGAAAAGCATTCATCTCAGAGAAAGAGTAACTTATAAAGTCCTCTTCTTCAAATTTGATACAAGAGTTACAAATGTCAAGCAAAGAATTCAGTCTCACTTTGTTGTTCTCTTACAAGACACCTCCCTAGTTAATTGTCTATGTTTCTTTTGTTTATATAAATACTTTTGAAATATATAAGCTGTTCTGAAATCTATAGTATAGTGTAAAAACATGAAATAAACAATACTACTAATAGAGAGGCTGAGATAGGAGAAGCAAGATTGCAAGACCCTTATGTTGTACACAGCCACACACTGTTACAAACATACAAGTTGACAGTGTATATAGATTGTACAATGTTGGACCTATTTCTCCAATTACCAAATTAGAGAGACCATTGAATGACAATCAACAAATTTCTAATTCCTCATGTTTTGGATTTCAATAGATTAGGATATGTTGGTAATATTAATTTTCAAGTTAACATATTAAGAAAAAGTAATTGTTACTTCCTGTTGCTTTTGTTGTAAAAGGTGGAATTAGGTTTGTTTGAATTTGTTGAAAGATTACCTTCTTGCTTCTTCTAGTGTGTAGTTTTGTTCCTTATGTTGATGTTTTCCATCTATTATCTTTTGTAGGGCTGGATTTATGGAAAGATATTGTGTAAATTTTGTTTTGTCATGGAATATCTTGTTTTCTCCATGGATGGCAATTGAGAGTTTTGCTGGGTATAGTAGCCTGGGCTGGCATTTGTGTTCTTCTAGGGTCTGTGTGACATCTGCTCAGGATCTTTTAGCTTTCATAGTCTCTGGTGAGAAATCTGTCATAATTCTGATAAGCCTGCTTTTATATGTTACTTGCCTTTTTTTCCCTTACTGCTTTTAAATTCTTTCTTTGTTTAGTGCATTTGGTGTTTTGATTATTATGTGACAGGAGGAACTTGGAGTTCTGTAGGCTTCTTGTATGTTCATGGGCATCTTTTTCTTTAGGTTAGGGAAGTTTTCTTCTATAATTTTGTTGACGATATTTACTAGCCCATTACATTGGGAGTCTTCACTCTCTTCTATACCTATTATCCTTAGGTTTGGTTTTCTCATTGCATCCTGGATTTCCTGGATTGAAACTGCCCGTAGTTTCATGAACTGGCATCACCTCATCCAGGAGGGAATAATGGACCTGAAATAGAGGGCTTGAAATGTAAACAGAAAACAGGAAGCCAAGTTGCATTCCAATCAAGGTTCCACTTTACTGAGAATAAACCAGGGTTTTTATAATCACAGGAGAAACTGAAAACAAGTCTCTAGATTACAGGACAAAGAAAGTTCAGGTGCCAAAGTCCCTAGGTTCAGAAGATCTTCAGATGGCTAGCTGGAGTACTCAGGTGGTGGGCTTACTTAGGCAGCTTCTTCAAAGACAAACAGTCAACAGAGAGCATCTGTCTTAGCTCCCAGGTGTTAACCCCCAAACAGAGACTGCCAGGAGTCTGGTGGATGCTTGCATCTATGGCTCCTGATTTCTTTCCTAGGTTTTGTTATCTCCAGGGTTGTCTCTCTTTCTGCTTTCTTTATTGTTTCTATTTCCAGTTTTAGATTCTGGATAGGTTTGCTCATTTCCTTCACCTGTTTGATTGTGTTTTCCTGTAGTTCTTTAAGGGATTTTTGTGTTTCCTCTTTAAGAGCTTCTAGCTTTTTACCTGTGTTCTCCTGTATTTCTTTGAGGGTACTATTTTTCTTTCCTGTATCATCATCCTGATAAGTGATTTTAGAATTGAATCTTGCTTTTCCTGTGTGATGGTGTGTCCAGGACTTGCTATAGTGGGAGAATTGGGTTCTGATGATGGCAAGTGACCTTGGTTTGTGTTGTTTATTTTCTTATGCTTGCCCCCCACCACCTGGTTAACTCTAGTGCTACCTGCCCTTGCTAAATCTGACTGGAGCCTGTCCTTCCTGTGACCCTGGTTGTGTCAGAACTCCTCAGAGTCAAGCTGTCTCTGTGATCCTGTGATTCTGGGATCCTGTGATCCTGGGATTGTTAGATCACCTGGGAGAGTGGCTTTCTCTGTGTGTTGTGGGACTGGCTGCAGAGTTGTGCCCAAGGTCTGCTCAGAACACTAACCCAGACCGACTGGGCTGGCAGAATTCCTGTGTACCTGGTCCTACTGGTTCCAGTTACTCCAGTGTTGGGACAGATGTTGGTTCCTGCTCACCTCTCATCCTGGGTGTGTCAGAATGCCTGGGAGTGGAGTTTCCTCTGGGTGTTGTGGGACTGGCTGTGGAGTTTTCGCCCAAGGTTTGCACTGGACCCCAGCCCAGACAGCCATAATCTTTGTATTAAAGTGTCCCTAGCAGAATTTGAAATAAACATACTGCCAACTTCTATGTTTTATTTACACACATCATAAACTTTATACTTAAAGTATTCTATAATGTTATTACTAATTTTATGAAGAAAACATAGATGCAAAAAGTATGGAAGATACTTGAGAAAGTAAAAATATTGAAACCTCTGTGTCCTAAACTTGTTGAGACAGAAGTGGAGGTTGAACAACATAAGATTTATCATAAACATACATCCATCCAGATATGTGAAAATTCAGTTTAAAAAATGCTTGGTTAAAAGTATTGGAACTTTATCGATGGAAGAATGAGACATTAAGAATTACTGTAGTGTGTCTGGTGAGACGGCTTAGTGTTTGAGGGTTTGTACAACTCTCCCATAGCATATAAACTCTGTTTTCTAGAAAACATGTATTGCAATTTGGAATACACACAAATGTAGCTCCAGGACCTATGACACCTTCTCCTGGCTCTGTAGACACCTGCACTCATTTACACACACACACACACACACACACACACACACACACACACACACACAAATTCTTTAAAAGAGTACCTTTTTTCCCTACAATTTGATCTTTGTATGGCATTCTTACTTGAGAGTTTTAATTCTGACTTTAAACTTTTTTTTTCCCAGACAGGGTTTCCTCTGTGTAGCCCTGGCTATCCTGGAACTCACTGTAGACCAGGCTGGCCTTGAACTCATAAATCTCCCTGCCTCTGCCTCCCAAGTGCTGGGATTAAAGGCATGCACCACCACTGCCCAGCTAATTCTGACTTTAATGCACCCACTTTTAATGCTTAAATCAAAGCAGAACTAAATCATGATGTTGTCCTTTAAGTGCTTAAAGCTAACAGTTATCCATCACTGGATAAGGAAAAGCATAGAACTTCTTAGTTTTTAAAGAGGAGACACCAGGAACATTGTGTTTCTGTTGCTATAGATAGCACCTGAATTTCATCTTAGCTTTCTTTAATTATTCCCTGAGTACCACCAGTTTATACTGAACTGAACATTTTAAAACAATGTAAATCATCACTTAGTTGTCAGAAAATTCAATACCCGACTTTCCACTCAATTTTATATTAGGTTTTCTTAAGAAAAGTCTGTCAATACTCTTGAATGACAGCTGATAAATCCCCAAAGTAGCTGTATAGATTAGCAATTATTCTTGCATATAAGTACTCTAAATTTGAGTTGGGATAACTTTATGAACACTGTCTCATACATGTCAATGAATTTTTCATTTCTTCTGGTTCCTTAATTGCTTGTATATTACCCAGTCAATTCTTCTCATTATGTGACATGGTAATAAAGATTTTTTTTTTACCTTGTTATTCACTCCTTATTCTTTTTCTTTATACCTAGTTTTTACCTTAACGTTCTATGTCCCTGAGATAGTATTCTGAAGTTAATAATGCATCCACTGTAATCAGAAGCATTGTCAATATTTTGCTCCATAAATACGTTTTAGACCCACTTGTTTTATTTTCTTTCAAAATATTATGATATCTTCAGAATTTCAAATGTTCTCATGGGTACAGTAAGAAAAAGAAAGGAAAATGGAGTATTATAGCAATCACAGACCTTATATCTAATGCTTTTGAAAAGTTTGAATAAGAATACTGGATTCAAAATGCTTAAAGAAATCTGTCTTCTTTTGTTTTGCCTCAAATCAAATGCTAATTTGATTATTTCTAGAGTGATTATTTTTTCTAGAGTGATTATTTTTCTAGAGAACAAACTGATGAAACACTCAAAAGTGTGGATGTGGGTAATAATAAAGACTATGAAGTAGAGAAATTGCATACTTTATTCCTTCAATCATGCTTTCTTCCTTTCCTTTTTAAATCTCTTATGACTGTAAGTTGTAATATTCTTCCAAATGAGCCTTTCATATCAAGTGAAAAATTACATACACTGTATTAGACAAGAAATTAAATTTTATTTTTAAAGAGACTTATTTTATTGAACAACTAGTTTTGAGTCATGATTATGGGGCAAGGAAACTTTGCCACCAGAGAGAAGAACTTGTAAGGTTAAGTAAGTTCAAATGCCACAAAACTGAAAATTGAGAATAGTAGGAGTGAGACCAGCTCCTTGTCAAACTCTACCTGCCCTGGAAGACTAGCCAAGACTCCCACTGAGAGGACCATGGCAATCAGTCATAGCATAAAAACTTAGAGTTCTCCATGTTAATGGAGCATCTAGATAGTCCCTAAGTGTTCAGCCAATGAGCTTTCCCTCCTGGGCATTCTTTACTGTAAAGGCTATTTAATCCCTGGTTCATCCTTGTAACCCTCCTGGTTTGAAGCCTGTCTCTGATAGCGACACCTCTCTGCCCATCTCCTGCTTTGCCATACCTCCAACCTGGTTCCAGTTATATTCGAAAGCTCCACCTCCACAGAGAAACAAGGAAGTCACTGATTGGACTGACATGCTGACGTATTTGGGGGTAGTGGTTTTTGTCCCAGGTAATATACCTGTTGGGGGAACAAAGGAGGGCATTAAAAAATCAAGATGGCTGAGCAGTCATGTCTCCCGTCTAATTTTTACCCTTCCACGTGGACAGGTATAATTTTGGCCACTCCTATATTCTCCTCCTATCTTTTTTACTTCTTCCTATCTCTTTCTAACTCCATATTTCCAGGTAACCCACTGTTTTAACGTTGGTGCTGGTAGCCAAAACATCCTGACATATGTGCATTCACATTTGCCATCAAATAAAGCTGTTTACACAAGCACAGACAATTTCTTCATCAAAGATCGCTGTAGGGAGTAGGTCTTAGTCTTAAAGAGACAAGCCTACAATCTCCCAGGGAAATCCTCTCTTTTAGCCTCTCTATACTCTGACATTCCCTCGGTATTAAACAGGGTTCTTCCCCTGGGCTCTACCTTCCTCTACCTGCCTGGCACCTGGATGCCCAAAGGGAAAGCATGGACCAGGGATCCAGTTTCCAACTCCTAGTGATATGCCGGAGCACCTGGGTACACAGGAGACTGGGAACCACAACAATCATCTTTGACCCCACTGTTCCCCACCTGGTACAAGATGAACTGAGGACCCACATTACAGACTATGCTCTGCCTCCACTGAGCAGTATGCTAGCAGTGCCCTGGGCACCCCAGCAGCAAGGCACATGCTGAAATGTATTTAATTTATGTTTTGTTTTTGTTTTTGTGTTTTTGAGATAGTCTTTCTTCTTCCTGTAGAGCAGCCTAGTCATGACCTCACAGACTGGTCTACTTTTGACCTCCAAGTACTGGGATTAAAGACAAGCACCACCACCTGGTGAATACATTTAGCTCTTTGACAAACAAAATGTTGATTGAGATAATAATATTAACAGCTCACATTGGCATCTATTATTAAACATATTGAATGACATAAATTATACTTACTTTCTCATCATAGTTGCTCTAAGATAAGGACTACTATTACTTTATTTTACAGACTTTATAGCTGAGAATTAGGGAAATTTCAGTTTTACTAATAGTAACCATAGTGCAAAATACATTCTATTTTGAGGAAGAAATACTGTGAAATCAGAGATAGATTTTTAAGATTTTAAATCCCTATCTGCCTGTTAAATTACCAGGCTTTTTAGGTCTGGGTGCATCATTTGGAAGACATTTACTAGAATCTTCTGTGATGTCCATTTCAGTACAGTGAAGCACCTTTGTATGGTCATTATCCTAGTCAACCATATAATGAAAAAAAAATCTTCGTTCTACAGAATATTAGTAGGAAATATTGCCTATTGTCGAGTAGGGATTAACCCAAGAACACAAGCATGGTTTAAACATTTTTATTTGAATTTTCAATCCACTGCTTTTTCTGATACCTTTCCTTTGATAAATTTGAAGAAAAATATTGAGTAGGGCTTGGGATTGGGAGTGTGCATAATCAACAATATATGCAGCTATACTACATAAAGATCAGCTATTAATTATGAAAGACTCTGAGTTTATTATAAATCCTAATACTAGAAATTTTTGTCTTTACCTTTTTTCCAGCCTTTTACTCTGAGGTAGTATCTGTCTTTGTCACTAAAGTGTGTTCCTTATATGCAGTAACTTGCTGGATCCTGTTGATATATACAGTCTGTTAGCCTATGTCTTTTTACTAAGGAATTGAGTTCATTGATGTTGAGGTATATTAAAGACAGATAATTGTTAATTCCTATTATTTTTGTTGCTGGAGGTGGTATTGTGTGTGGATGATTCTCTTCTTGATGGTTTGTTGTAATCTGTTTAGTTTCTTCTGTTTTTTTTTTTTTTTCCCAGGGGGTGAGTAGTTACCCTCCTTGTGTTGGAGATTTCATTTCAGTATCCTCTGTAGAGTTGGATTAGTAGAAAGATATTGAAATTTGGTTTGTCATGGAATAGTTTGGTTTCTCCATCTATGATCAGTGTTTTGCTGGGTATCGTAGCCTGGGGTTTCATTTGTTTTCTCTTAGGGTCTGGATGACATCTATCTAAGATCTTCTGGCTTTTAGAGTCTCCATTGAGAAGTGTGGTGTAACTCTGATAGGTCTGACTTTATATGTTACTTGGTCTTTTTCCCTTACAGCTTTTAAGATCCTTTTTTTGTTTTGTGCATTTAGTGTTTTGATTATTTTGTGATGAGAGGATTTTCTTTTCTGGACCAATCTATTTGATATTCTATGGACTTATTGTACATTTATGGTCATCTTTTTCTTTATGTTGGGTGATATTTCTTCTATGATTTTGTTGAAGACATTTTCTGGTCCTTTGAGCTAAGATCTTTTTTCTTGCCTAATCCTATTATTCTTAGGTTTGGACTTTACATTGTGTCCTGAATTTCCTGGATATTTGGGGTTATGAGTTTTTATGTTTTGAAATTTCTTTGACTGTTGTGTCAATATCTTCCAAGGTATCTTCTACGCCTGAGATTCTGTCTTTTGTCTTTGTATTCTGTTGATGCTTGTATCTGTAGTTCTTAATGTCTTTAGACTAAGTTGTCCATCTTCAGGGTTGCTTCCCTTTGTGTTTTCTTTATTGTTTCTATTTCCATTTTTAGTTTTTGGATGATTTTGTTCAATTCTTTCAGCTACTTGACTGTATTTCCTTAAGAGATTTATTTGTTTCTTCTTTAAGTGCTTTTACCTGTTTGTCTGTGTTTTCCTATATTTCTACAAGAGAGTTATTTATATCTTCCTTAAAGGCTTCTATCATCTTCATGAGATGGTAGTTTAGCTCATTATCTTGCTTTTCATGCATTGTGGGATAACCAGGGCTTGCTGTGGTGGGAGAATTGGTTTCTGATGATGCCAATTGCATTGAGTTCTATTGAGTACGAACTTGTGCTTGCCTCTGGCCATCTGCTTATCTCTGGAGTTTACTGGCCAGGATGTCTCTGAGTGGAGCCATGGAACCGGCTTTGGTGGAGCTCTGTGACAGAGTTCGAGCTGGTTCCCTTGGAGTTAGGCAGTGTTGTCTCTTGTTAGTGTGGGCCTTTCTGTCTCTGGTTAGAGAAGGGCCTACTGTACCCGTTACTGGGACCTCCTGGGAGGCTTGCAGATATAGTGTTTGTATCAGTATTGGGCCACAGGTCTGGCCTTGGTGGATAAGTGGGACTGAAGAGAAGTGGAACTCATGGGGTAGGGGTAGTTCCTACATCAGCTAGGCTGTGTGGTTGTCCCAGCTGGTGTGGATGAAATTCTAACTTGTGTCCTTGGTCACTGCAGACCTCCTGGGAAGCAGGTAGGGTACGGCATTTGGATGACTATCGACTGGGTTGAGGATCTCATGAAAGTACAGTTTTAGATGCACTTTAAAGCTATGGCATTCCAAATATACTTATGTCACAGACATCAAAAGAAACATGTAAATAACTCTTTCGCACCCAGTACAATTTATAGTAAAGCATTTCAAAAAAACAGATAATGTTTTACGCTCTAGATCTCATAGCAGATTAACACCTGGTTTACAGTTGATGCTACTACTGTACTTTGAGTCTATAAAGCTATGCATGAAAATACAAATAAATTAACTGTCAGGAAATACCACTGTTTGAAATCTTGTTAAAATGTAACTTTTCCTAGAAACCATGAGATTTGCATATATTAAAGACAAACTTGCTTGTTTTGAATTATTTTCACTGTCTGTCAGATATAATTAACTGAGAATATACTGTCTAAAAACTGCTAGAATCTTGGGACAAAAATGTCACAGTTTTGTAGACTTTGAAATTTTTTTGTATTATTTATATGAATTGAAAATGTGTATTTGTTAATGATTTATGATATGGTATTTTATAATATTCTTTTTATTTACTCAGTAGCTTAAGTTTAAAAAAAATGTTCTTTATAATTATGACATGAAAAAAATTACACTTTTAAAATTTTATAGAAAATCTATATTTGGCTCTAAGTATCTATAACTTGAGTTTTGGGTATAGAACACTAAGAATATTTGATTATAAGTAGCTGTATTTTTATAACAATAATGATTAATTATAATTTTTGTCTCTGGATAAAGACTGAACTGAAATAATAAACAAAATAACAAGAAAAAATAAAATATTCTGTATAAAAACAGTTTATCAAGGATATAACTTATTTCATAAAATCAAGGATGTGTAATATAAGACTGTGATTAGATTCTGATAAGTTAAAGTCATCATAGGTCACTTTTCTATGTATGACCAGACCAAATTTTACTGCTTGGATTGTCACTCATGATTGCTTTTTGTAAATATTATATATACATAGAAGAAAGACAATGATAGAAACAAAATGACTGCCAGAACATGGACTTGTTTTCAGTGGTCTTGTTTTCTCAGCTTTCCACCACTGACTTTTTCACCTCTCTGAGACAATTTAGAAGGCAACATAAATACCTTCCATCCCTAATGTCCCCCAAAATATGTTCAGAAGTCAAGCCCTATATAGTGTTGACTTTCCCATTGCAGCTTAAGGAAGTCAAGATTAGAAATCCTTATTCCAGCTGTAGATCTGAGATTTGAAGCCAACATGGAATCTTCACACACACACACACACACACACACACACACACACACATACACACACACACGCACACACACACACCATGAATTATTATAAGCTATTGAATTTATAATTATAATTTCCCCACTAGAGATAGGAAACAAAATCCTTGATATAAACTCAATTGTTCTACTGTTACCTTCAAAGATTCATTTAACTCTGTTTTCTATTTTTTTTAAAAAAAAAAGATCTATTGAATACAAATTAAGCACAGAGAAAATCAAGTAATAAAAATATGAAGCATATTTTATTCACTAAAGACCAAGACACTGCATCTCTGAATGAATTTCTTTGCTCAGCATGTCAGGATAACACACAACCTGTTAAAGGCTTTGCTTACTACAAATTAGGAGTTGATATTTTAAAACAGAAAATGTGAATTCATGTTTATTTTGTTAGAACATCATGGTTTTAGGAACAATTTTTATGCAGAGTAATTTTTTTAAAAAAATGGTAACAAGTTCTAAAAAGAGAGCATAGCTTTAATTATATTTTGTCATGAAGATACACACAAGAGGACACTAGGAAAAGAAGCCTTTAAAAAGGGGAAAATAAGCAAGGAAAAAGGCAGTTCCACCAAAATAGAGCCCAAACTGCAGATTTAAGGGAAATCAGTGGAAATTATTTACACTTCTTGGACAAACGTCTGGATTTTGGTGAGATACTTTAGGAGGATAGACTAAGAATAAAGACATAACAAAATATTTCAAACAAACAAAATTATATAAAACAGAAACTCAGTGTTGCTTCATAACCATGGTACTGTTAATATGATGTAGTAAACTGAATAGATAAGAATTGTTTAACTTATTTCGTTCTTCCTGAATTTTACACCATGCTTCCCAATCCCACTATTTAACCGTTCCCTTTTACCTGCTCTTCACCTTTGCAACTTAAACACAACAGAGGAAAGAAAAAAATGTGGTTGGTATAGTGTGTTATATGTATCCCACAGAATACACTTTTGTTCACAGTCCTTTGCTTGTAAAATGTTCCTTGCAATGACTCATTGGTCTGGTATGGGGCCTCTGGCTTCTTCTACTCTAACATTACTGAAACCTCAATGGGCTTCATCTCAGAAATCCAATTGTTGCCCTGTGTCATGGAGATACTGTAGTTTTGGATCTGTAGGACTAGCCCCTTCAAACCCTCTAGCAGTTCATCAGGTTGATGTTTGGGTGGGCCAATTCAAAGCCCTGAAACTGGGCATGAGAAATATCAGATGTGATCAGCCCACGAGATACTTCTGCTCTTGGGAATGCTCCACAGCAACCTCTGTAGCCAGGGCGTACTCTACTCTGCTGCTAGTTCTTCCATGTGCCATAGATAGTGAGGGACAAAGGAAAGGAGAAGGACATCTCTCCCTTATCCATACCATAGCCCAGCAGACAAGAGGCAGGGTTAGCTCTCTTGTGCTCATACTTTTGGGAGCAGCACGCTCCACATCAAGCATTAGCTCATGTGTGCAGCCCATGTGAGGTGCAGGACTTGCTCTCCTGAGTACTTCAGCAGCTGAGGGGCACAAGCTGGTTCTCTTGTTCTGATTACATTAGACTAGCTCTCCTTCCTGCTGTAGGTGACAAGGGGTTGGCAGAGCATCTTTCCCTTACCCATGTTACAGTATGGGAGACAAGTGACAGGGCTAGCTCTTCCAGGCTATAACAACCTGCAGGCCAGATTACTCAATTGGAAACTAGTGGGTTCCCAAGCCAGATGAGGAAGTCTAGAGTCTTGACCATGCTCCTGACATCTCTCAGGGAGCACTGCAGTAGTGTTGCCACACTCTACCCAAATTGGGCTTGGATACTACTACCCTCCATAGAGACAACATCCATGTCATGATAAATCCAAACAAATCCTTGTTTCCTGTCAAAGAACTGGCTTCTCAGAAAACCTGGCATTGGCAAAATGTTAATCTAGTCAATATACTTGGAAGGTGCTGTCTAAGCTATAGCTATTTGTCCCTTTTCTTTTTCTTTTTCTTTTTTTTTTTTTTTTTGTCTCTCCCACCTAACTTTAACTAAAAAAGCAAGCCCTGATATTCCAATAAACAAGGTGTCCTCTGCAAGAGTCTCAGGAGTCTCATTCATATCGCCCATACTCAATGTAGCCCAAGACCTTGGTCCCCAGCTACTCTGCATTCTGAGATCACTGGAAAGCAATGGTAGATTAGGAGTAAGGGACTCACAAGCCAGTTGTAACCATCACAAAACTCCCTCTTGTAAATTTGACACGGCAACTTCTCTATCTTAAACCATGCCCTTTCCTTGTACTGAGAGTCCATATAAGTATCAGGATAGAAATCAGATTCTAATTTTAGTAATCATTTTAGCACACTAAAATCCCAAGGGCTTTTTTTTTTAAAGTCCAGTTTCTTAACTGTAGCCTAATGTAATATCAAAACCAAGATAAATACTTTATTTCAAAATGAAAGAACCAAGGGACATTTATAATTAGATCAAAGTAAATAAAAATCGAGAATTATAAATCAAATTCTGTAGCTTAATACAGAACATTAGGACCTATTCAAGACAATCTGAGCACTGAAGAAGCCTCATATGTTTAATGCTATCATACACAGCTCAGAGAGTTTGATTGACTCTTTGAATCAGTTGAGCTCTCCACCAAAACTGCTAATGTCCTTAGTGGTTGACTCTTGGTTCTGGCATCTCCAGTGTGTTTGAATATTCTTCACAACTGAGGCTACATCATCCCCTATGTTATCTACTGGCCTCCTACAGCTCCGAGCCTCAGACTGTCTCAATGATCCCTTCAGTTCTGGGGTTTCTTCTGTAACCAAGAATGCTCCTTCTCCGATATCCTCTCCTGGACTCTTAAAGGGCCAAGCTTCAGATGTTCTCCATGACACCTATAATCAGGCAATTTACATACTGACCAGTACCACATGGTAAACTTATACACATTTTCAAGCTTGACTTCCAGTTTAGGACATATCCTTTATACCCTTTGAACCATGCTCCTGGGTACTGACCATAATGAAATATGTTGTAGGAGATTTTAGTTTCACAAAACTGACCTCCTAATAATCACACCTGTTTTTTGTTTGTTTATTTTTGTGTTTGTGGTTTTTGTTGTTGTTGTTGTTGTTGTTGTTTTTAGGTCTCAGACAATCAGGACCATGTGTCCCAGTAAAACATAGTCTTGATTTAATGGTGTTGGTCCAATGTTAATCACAGATGGTTGTGCAGCCACAGATGACTAGAAGACACAGATTTAATTTAAGCTGTTATTCTTGTTTTCTCAACAAAAGTTTATGATAAAATCCCACTACTACAGACAACAAACCCTTTGTTGACAAACATGAACACATGAACAAATAAACTAGGTATGACCAGGAAGCTTTCTTCCTGTTGGCTAGCTTTCGTAATATCTGAAAGTGATATAAAGACTGCTGGGGTAGAAATATCAACAATATTACCTATCCTTGAGCCCAATGAACTGTAATAATGACCAATGTGTCAAGCAATGTTCATGGATGCAATAGTGGCCTAAATAATACTGAGGAAATCCACCATTTTTTGATTGGATTCACAGTTAACTCTTGAGAAGGAAATGCATTCCTGATACTGTAAATGTATTTAAGTACTCATGGTTCTGAGTCCTGAAAGGTCAACCTACTATTATTTTGCTAAACAAGTACAGTACAGAAATATCCTTTTAAAATGTATCTCTCTACCAATAGATTTGTGCTGAACTCAGAACTAATCAGAGAAAATTTTGTTTACTTTTGAAGTTGTTTTCCCCAAGTGAAAGAAAGTTAATTAAGAAACTCAGAAACAATAAATGTACAGAAAATAGTTAATGTGGAATGTTCAGGTACAAATGAAACAGCTATATTACATACTCTTCCTGCTTGAAGGTCATTGCAAAAGAGGTACCAAAAGGTTCTAAGGTCATAAGCCACTGAAGAACAAAATAAAATTGTTTGTTCTGACAAGACAATTAATTGAACTCATGAACTCACACCAGCTATGGTGCCTTCAAAAGACCTATACTAGATAAATCTAATAAATATTCTAGCTTAAAAAGTAGAGAAGCCCATGAGCCTTCATCTATAAGTGAGTTGCTATTGATAACTGATGCATTTTAGGGACTTGTGGAGGATCAGGTTCCCTTAAGCATCTGGCTTTTTGTAGGTCAGCCACACTTCTATGGATGACTCTATACTAATAAGTATGTGGGCTGCAGAAATTGCACCCAGTGAGATATTTTTGTTTAAGACACAGAAATGGTAGCAAAGCAAAATTTAGGGAAGATCTGAGAGAATCTAGGAAAATGGATAGTGGGTAAAAGAACAACATACATTAAACAAAATCCCTAAATGATTTTTTTTTTCGAGACAGGGTTTATCTGTATAGCCCTGGCTGTCTTGGAACTCACTTTGTAGACCAGGCTGACCTCGAACTCAGAAATCAGCCTACCTAAGCCTCCCAAGTGCTGGGATTAAAGGCATGTGCCACCACCATCTGACCCTAAATGATTTTTAGAAGATATTTTTTTGTTTTATTTGCCTATTTAACCAGTTGTAAAACATGGCGAACAGTCTTGTGGTTCAATAGATTGTTGAAAGTCAAGCAACTGACACTTGTGAAATTACTCACAGAGCAGATCACAACTATTACAAACTCATGGCCAGAAGAAAAAGATAAAGTATCTACACTATGTAGGTCCAAATAAATTACATTTCCAAACACTGCAAAAATAGTAGGGGTGTGCAAGCCACAACTTATGGTAACAAGAGACTGAGTGACTACTCATTCATACCGGAGGCTGTGACTAGTCTGTTGTGCAAACATGCAATCTGAGAGAAGAGTTGTATTCAGGACAAGTTGGGTTGACAGGTCCCAATTTCAGAATACATTACTCTGCTTGAGACACTTTCCTTATGGTTAGAGGGCTTCTCTTGAAGGAGGTAGAGAAGTTGTGCTTCATGCTTCCAGTCCTATTAGCCTTGATGTAATTAGAGAGGAATGTCAAATTACACCATCTAAAATAATACTAGTCTTTACACTATTAATTCTATAAAATGGTGAACTTTATTATGCATGCAGTGGAATTTGAATATGCCCAAACAATTTTCCTAAATGATATATTAACACTAAAATAGTTCTCCTTTTTTAAACTTTTGAAAATACCTATCTACATTTTAGAGACATTCTACAGTAAAAATTTTGCTCTATTCAAGACAGGGAAAACACATTACCATATTGGTAGTGGCCAAATTTTATAGAATATAGTTGAGCCACCCTTCAGTATAGCGAAGGTTAAAAATTACTAAACACACTGTTTTATTCTACAGTCTCATTTTACAGAGAGGGATAGATTCTTGTATCCTGATATTGGTTCATATTACATCATTAAATGGCCACATGTTTTACAAACAAGAGGGGTATTTATGTACTTATATTTTTGAGGCTAATTGTCTATGATCATGAACGTTTTCTACAAAACTTTTCTGAATGACCCCATCACTACTTCCCAATAGAAGATAACACCAAGAAAAGATCATAGGCAAGAAAAAAAATCATAGACAAGAGTGAATATTCCATAGCAAGATATGAAGCCAGAGAGGGAACAAGAGGCAGGCTTGCTTTGTTATAACAAATCACTTCCAGAAATAGATTACTCCAAGAAAATTAGCATCAATTCCTTCCAACATTTTACTTCAACCAAGCTGCCTTGGACTAGACTCCACTTAGTAAAGTTCCCCAGTACTTTAATCATCTGTACTGGGACCTAACTTTCAACACATAAAACCTTCAGGGACAAACCACATCCAAGCCATACACATAAAGTGTTTGCTGACCTTTAACATAAACAGTGATGAGTAATAGTCAGTTATGTCATATTCCAGAATGTAAAATTCCTTTTCCTGTAATTGCCACTTGTGTCAATATCTTGTTTTTTTCTTCTGATGTAAATGTGCTTAACTCTAGGTGGAGTGACTTGGCTTAGCCTCCTTATCCATGCATTCTAAAGCAACATTCATTTTTGATTAGCCATGCAAAATTCAAAGTATAGACTATCCAGATTACTGCTGTCCATTAGTTGAATCTATAACATCAAGAAAATTTTCTTTGTTCTACAACACTATGATCTTTATTGCTTACTTCATAAATTAAATTTGTTTTCTGATATATGAACATTAGTATGTACAAAATACATTCTAATCACTCTCATTCTTAACCATTTCCCATTATATCTAGTATCCTACGTTAACCCATTACAAATATCTTTTTCATGTTCATATTTGATATATTTGTTTTGTGATTAATTGAATGAAATCAAAGTCATGTGTCTGACTATGGCTGTAGGGTTATCTGTGGAGCTTCCTGCACTCAGTAATTTGTACACAACAAAAGAAAAAGATTCCTTCTCTCCTAGAATCCATAAGTAGTTCTGCTTCCTAATTTTAGTTGTCAACCTGATGTACCTGGGAAGAGAAAATCCAAGTTGTAGAGTTAACTTCATCAGATAGGTCTGTGGGCATGTCTGTGGGACATATTTTTGATTGCAAAGAGATTTAGAATATCACAGTACACTGTAGGCAGCAACATCCAATGGCATATGGGCCTGGACTGAACAAAAAACATCAAAAAAACAAAACAACAACAAAAAGAAAAACTGAAGTTGAGTGTGAGGCTGCAAGTAAACCTGAAAACAGATTTCTTCCATATCTTTATGCTCTCTCTCTCTCTTTTTTTATCTCCTGTGTGATTGTCTGTCATGATTTCATTCAATGATTGATTGTGACATGAAAATATAAGCCAGATGAAGCCTTTTCTTCCCAGTTGTTTTTTCGACGTTATTTTTTAAACCATAATGGTAGTAATTAAAGGAAGACCTAGTAAGTAGTTTAGTAGGAAGAGGTACAGTTGCATGAACGCTCCCTTCTCCATGACTCTCTGTTGATAGAATTATTCTTGTACATGTACCTGCTCTGAATATGTGTATGGTTATAATGGCAGTATATAGTCCAGAGGATGGAATTTCACAGCTGTTTTCTCTATATTTTAGCATTTGTATACTTTTAATATCTTCTTTCAAATATTTCCCTGAGCATTCATAAAAGTGATAGACATATCTGGATTAAAATAATCTTCAACATTCAATTATTCTCAATATATTAGGAAGGCATGATTCTCTGCACTTACGATGATTTATTCATTGCATCAGTGCCTTCTGTTTTAAAGACTTCACTAGCTTTTGTCTATTTATATAAACATAGACATTTAGAAGTTTAGTTTGATGCATGTCAGTTTAGCTAACAAAGAATAATGCAGCAATATTGCATTTCTCCTCTGGGGATTTTGTTCTCACCAGCCATGAGTAGGTAGCTAGTCTTATGCTACCTTACTGTTTGCAGTTCTGTCCTGGACATTCCAAATCCAATCACTGTGTGACCAGTTACACCACACACTCCTGCCACAATTGCACAGATATGCTCAGGAACAAACTCAACGTTTTATGGTTCATAGGTTAGCACTCCAAAAACTGACCCATATTCTCAGGTAGACTAATAAAGTACCTTATTGATGCAAATTGTAGAATATTTCTGTAGTACATATACTCAGTAGATGAATGAAACAAACATTAAAAAATTTTTACAGTACTTTACATAGTTTTAAAAAGAGTTTAAAATAGTTTTATGGATAAAGGTAATGATACCTAAGAAATGTATATTTGTTAAAAAGTAAATTTTCTACAGTCTGTCTTAAAGTGCTATCAGTTGTTATTAGCATTAAGTTAGACTTATTTTTGATGTTGACTTTCACATCTTAAATAATTCACATCTTATTTTCATTTGTCAGTGAACACATTGCTCTAATTTTTTTTACTAGAGTAATACCATGTAATATAATTCTTAGATACCTCTGCGGTTTATGAGAGGTTATTAGATATTTTTCCTCATGAAACAGATATCATTTAAACATAATTAGGAATAAGGATATTCCCATCTGAAGGCTCTATAATATTTATTCAGAGCTTCTAAACAGTGAAGGTTATAGAAAATAATGTGCAGGAGTACTTATTGAAAAGTCTTAAGAACAAAAAATCACTCCTATTTATATAACCATTTTATATAACTTGGCCAATGTATGTGTTTTGTGTGTGCTTGTGTGTGTGTGTGTGTGTGTGTGTGTGTGTGTAAGAAAATTGAGAAGGCTGAATTTTGAATTTTTAATCCAACAGTTTTTCTCGTCTATAAGTTTACTCAATCAGTAAAGTTTTCTCATCTGGAATCTCTAATGCCTATAGAAAACAAATGTTCAGTTGACAATGTTCTAATCTCCTCTATTTATTATCTCCTTCCTTGCTATATTCCCTAAACTGTTAGTTGTGAATTTAGACATCCCTCTTAGCCATCCTGCATTTTATTGTTTAATATTTTCACTGACCATGTCTCTTCTGTTTTGAATGAACTTCCTCCTGTGAACATTCAATTCTTTATTAATGGCATAAAAATTTCATTCTGCTGAACATCAAGACCAGGTGCTTTCATCTTTGATGTTCTAAGCATTCAAAAAGGATCACTTAATTTATAACAGTTCAGAATTGAGTATCCTGTGGAGTTTTTGTAAAGTTGTAGCCTATTTATAAGGTATTTTGCTCTATTGAAAGCATAAATCAATTTAAATTGAAAGCTTCAAATTCTTATCTGAAAATCAATTTAGGTTATTATATAAAGACACAGGATGCCAAGAAAACTTTGGACATAGTTTCAATATATAACTACACACGATGACCTTGTGACAACTTGAGGACACAAGGATGGCATGAAATGAGTTATCAACATGATCTTAAGAAAGATTATAGGTGAATGCATAAAAAAAGTCAAAGGTTTTCTGTATAGTAGATACATTATTCCTGACACAACCACTACACTGAATAAACTATAATATTGATGATTAGGTTATAATATCCATTGTATTAGTATATGAACTATATGTAGTTTTACTTGATATACCCTTTTTACCAATATAAATATCTTAGAGTAACATTATGCTTATTAAATATAAGTGAACCTTCCAAGTATTATGATGTCTCAAAAATGCATATAATATCTGCTGTTATTACATTTTGTAAATGCCCAGCATTGAATTTTTTGTTTGGCTAAGAGAATATTTGTAGTATTCAAATATATCTTTGCTGTCTGAAAATTCTGGAATATACCATCTAGCCAGAATATCTAAACTTACTTTCTCTTGAGTATTTTGTTCCCCCTTCAACAAAGGACTGAAACATCCACATTTGGTCTTCCTACTTCTTGAGCTTCATGTGGTCTGTGAATTGTATCTGGGGTATCCTGAGCTTATCAGTGAGTGCATACCATGTGTGCTATTTTTTGAGTGGGTTAAGTCATTCAAGATGATATTTTCTAGTTCCATCTTTTTGCCTTAGTATTTCTTGAAGTCATTGTTTTTAATAGCTGAGTAGTACTCTATTGTGTAAATATACCACATGTTCTGTATCCATTCGTCTGTTGAGGGACATCTGGGTTGTCCCTCACATATTTAGCAGCAGATGTGTAGTGCGCTATATGTTCTTCTAGTTGAGCGCTTTGGTCTCAGTAAGAGAGAATGCACCTAGCCTCACAGAGACTTGATTTGCCAGGGTAAGGGGATAATTCAGGGGATCTCTCACCTTTTCAGGGGAGAAAGAAAGAGGGTACTGGGGAAGGATTGTAGGGGTGACCAAGAGGAGGCAGTGAGCTGGATTTAAAGTGAATGCATTCTGGAGGGTCCTCCCAACTTCCTACATCCCAAGGTTGCCTGTTTCATTCTTTCTGCTGGTCCTCAGGAATTCAGTTCTTTTCTCTCATCCAATACCAGATCAGACTCCCCTCTACCCCCCACTAACCTGCCAGTTCACTTTCTCTTCCAGGTCCCTCCCTCCCTCCCCAATAGTGATTGCTTTCTTCTCCCTCCCAAGTGGGACTGAGGCATCCTCAATTGGGCACTTTAGCTTGTTGAACTTTTTGAGTTCTATGGACTGCATCTTGGATATTCTGTCCTTTTATTAGTGAGTACATACCATACATGTCCTTTTGGGCCTGAGTTACTTCACACAGGATGATATTTTCTAGCTCCATCAGTTTGTCTGCAAAACTCAGGAAGTTCTCCTTCTTAATAGCTGAGTAGTACTCTATTTCGTAAATGCAATACATTTTCTATAACCATTCTTCTGTCCTGGGACTTCAAGGTTGTTTCCAGCTTCTGGCTATCACAAATAAAGTTGTTATGAACATAGTGGAACATGTGACCCTGTGGCATGGTGGGCATCTTTTGGGTATATTCCCAAGAGTGGTATAGCTGGGTCTTCAGGTAAATCTATTTCCGATTTTCTGAGGACCTTCCAGATTCATTTCCAGAGTAGTTGTACAAGTTTGCAATCCTACCAGCAATGAAAAAGTGTCCCTCTTATTCCACATCCTCTTCAACATGTGTTGTCACCTGAAGTTTTGATCTTAGCCAGTCTGATTGGTATAAGGTGGAATCTCAGGGTCATTTTGATTTGCATTTCTCTGACCACTAAGGACTTTGAACATTTCTTTAGGTGCTCCTCAGCCATTCGCGATTCCTCAATTGTGAAATCTCAGTTTAGTTCTATACTCCATTTTTTGATTAGGTTGTTTGGGTTTTTTGGTGCTTAGATTCTTGAGTTCTTTATATATTTTGGATATTAGCTTTCTATTGGATGTGGGGTTAGTGAAGATTTTTTTCCCAATCCTTAAGTTCCCGATTTGTCTTATTGACTATGTTTTATGCCTTACAGAAGCTTTCTAGTTTTATAAGGTCCCATTTATCAATTCTCGATCTTAGAGCATGAGCCATTGGAGTTCTGTTTAGGAAATTTCTCCCTGTGCCAATGAGTCTAAGGCTCTTTCCCACTTTCTCTTCTATTAGATTCAGTGTCTCTGGTTCTATGTTGAGGTCCTTGATCTGCTTGGACTTGAGCTTTGTACAAGATAACTATACTGGATCAATTTTCATTCTTCTACATACAGACAACCAGTTAGAATAGCACTATTAAAGATGCTTTCTTTTTTCCATTGTATATATTTAGCGTCTTTATGAAAGATCAAGTGACCGTAAGTGTGTGGTTTTATTTCTGGGTGTTCAATTCTATTCCATTTATCAGCATGTCTATCTCTATACTCACATACAGTTTTTAATCACTATTGCTCTGTAGTAAAGCTTGAGATCAGGTATGGTGATTCCTCCAGCTGTTCTTTTATTGTTAAGAATTGTTTTCACTATTCTGTTTTTGTTTTTGTTTTTTTTTTTTTTTTTTTTTGTTGTTGTTGTTGTTTTGTTTTGTTTTGTTTTGTTTTTGTCTTTCTAGATAAATTTGAGAATTGCTCTTTCCACGTCTTTGAAGAATTGCGTTGGGATTTTGATGGGGATTGCATTGAATGCCTTTGGTAGGATGGCCATTTTTATTATGTTATTTCTGCCAATCCATGAGCATGGGATATCTCTCCATTTTCTGAGGTCGAGACCTGGGAGGTCAGAGACTCTCAGAAATCAAAGGGATGGACCTTAGGTGAAATGCCCAACAGTAGGGAGAGGGAACTTATAGAGCCCACTTCCAGCAGGAAGACAGGGCATCAAATGAGAGAGGGGGGCCATCCCACAATCACAACTCTTAATTGTTCCTGTCTAAATGAATTACAGAGATGGAAATGGAGAGAAGCCTGAGAATAAAAGAAGGTTCAGTGACAGACCCAAAGTGGGATGCATCTCAAGGGATGGTCTCAAGGACTGACATGATTACTGAAGCTAAGGAGTGCTCACAAAAAGGGATCTATCATGACTGGCCTCCAGAAGACCCAACAAGCAGCTGAAAAAGTCAGATGCAGATATTTGCACCCAACCAATGGACAGAAGCTGCTGACTCCTTTGGTTGAATTAGGGAAAGGCTGGAAGTAGCTGAGGAGTAGGGCAACCCTGTAGGAGGACCAGCAGTCTCAATTAACCTGGACCCCCAAGATCTCTCAAACCCTGGACCAAGCATACACCAAATAATATTAGGTCATCAACATACATACTGCAAAGGACTGCTATGTCTGTGTTCATTCAGGGATGATTCACCTAACCATCACGAGACTGGAGGCCCCAGAGAGTTTAGAGGTCAGGTGGCATGGAAGGTGTGGACATTCTTATAGAGACAGGAGTGTGGGCAGGAGGTATGGGATGTGTAGCAGTAGGAGGGTGGACGGGGGAGGATAAAATACTGAATGTAAAGTAAATAAATAAATTTAAACATAAAAATAAATTGAATATATAGTAGTAGCAAGAAGAAGAAGAAGAAGAAGAAGAAGAAGAATTACACTTTACTATAGAAATATACACAGATGAAACTATAAATTAAATGTTTAAAATGTTGATTACTTTCTCCAATGTTCTTCTTTAATTTTAATATTTATTTTAATTCTGTATCTAATGCATTGGATATATATTTATTGAAATTTCTGAGGAGCCAGACAGTCATAAAAATATATGGATTATACCCACCAACATATATGATATTCCAACAAAAAGGTATACAAATAACTTGTGATAAGCTCAAATGCTGAATATTACTTTTAGTGAAGAATTTTTTTCTAGATGTATTCTCAGTTTGATTTCAGGTATATAAGAAAGGAGAAGTAAATTACTTGTTATATAAAATATAGTAATTTAAATCAAACAGTAAGGAACACTACCTTACATATATTTTAAAAATCATATTGAATAATTTACAGAGTAGATTTTAAAAAAATTAAGGTAGCATTCAGTAAAATTTCATTTCTTAGTTCTCTTTAAATTAATTAATTATTAATAAAGTTAATAACTTCACTAATGTTGATATAGACTCTGTTTTCTTTTATACTTCACAGCATCCACTGATATAAAGAAGTATTTAATTAAATTATTATGTTATATTTAGGATTGTATTAGTTTATAAATAAATGAATTAAACTGTGAGTAAAAGAAGTTACAAATGTGCACTGACATTTGAGCTGAAATCAAAGACTAGATGTGCATGCACTATCAGCCGACTGAACTTGAAGAATGCTTCCTGTACTAATAAGTCCCTATCCATCTCTCTCAGGGACACATTCCAATCACTACATTACAGATGAGAAGACTGGACCACAGGTAAGCTTTTGTGTTAGTAATGCATTCTTTGTCAAAGAAATCACTTGTCCTTGAAAAGAAAAGATACACCATCGTCATGGTAGCAATCCATAATGCCAGGGTCCAGATTGCAGAGCTAGAATTTAAAGGTACTAAATTGTTAATAATAAATGTATTTTGAAATTGTTTGGTTTGGCTTTTTATAAAGTCTATGTAGCCTTCTACAACATTTTAGTGTCTGGCAATATCAGTATTTCATAGTATACTTACTCAGACATCATGGCTCCAGTTACACATGTAGCAAAGGATTGATTGCCTTATCTGGCATCAACAGGAGGGTAGGCCCTTGGTCCTGTGGAGGATTGATGACCCAGCATAGGGGAATGCTAGAAAGGTGAGGCAGAACTGGAGGGAGTACCCTCTGAGAGGCAAAGGGTAGGGGGATGGATGGGGGGTTTGCAGAGAGGAGACTGGGAAGGTGGATAACATTTGAAATGCAAATAAATAGTTTAACCAATTAATAATGGAAAAGAAGATAAAATACTGTCGATATAACAACGGTTGCATAATTTAAAATCATATCACACAGAAGAGAATTTCTTGTTCCTCAAAAATATAAGCAATGATTAAATGATGTTTTGACTTTGGCTGGTGATGAACAATCTTTTTTTTTGGCATAAATACTCAGTGTGTCTTGTACCTTCATTTTTGTTCCATCTTAATTAGCTGACAATTTGATTGTTCAAAGTAAAACATTACTGCATGCATGGCTTATTTTCCAATAAACTCTCTAGTGAATATCTCTTGCAGAAAAAAAAATAGTTATATTTGAATTACGTATATGATTATGTGAGATGACATTTCTGACAGTTCACAAGGATGAAACATTGGTCAAAGATTTTGTATAGCTTTCATATATCTTGAGACAATTTGTTTTCTTAAATCCCAGAAGAGTAATTTAGCTTTGATATTTATTAAAGAATCTATTCATGTAAAAGGAAAGAAAGAAAAGAAGTTTCATAAAGCTAATTGAATTTTTTAAATAGAAAAAAATAATTCTCTGAGTGTTTAGAAATAACTTTGTCACCTGAGCCTGAAAAGACTATTTCTTCCCATTCCTAATCAAGAGAAATACTGTTTTATGGGAGCATTCTCTCCTTAATGAGATCTCATGTAAAAATAAATGTTGAAAAAAATCAGAAAGTGATACCTTCTAAATGAGAAACATGCTGCTCCAAGAAGATTGTACTTCATGTAAAATGCAAAGACTCACCATGATTTTTGTTTGTTTGCTTCTTTCTGGTTTTGTTTTGAAAAACTTAAGGCTCATAGATAAAGGCAGTTACTTAATTCATTTCACACACTTATTTTTGCACACTTAGAATCTTATTCAATCTTGAGTAAAGTTCACTTTATGCAGCATTCCTTGGTTATAACATTTATAGTGGCATTTTCTCTCACTGCATTGTGGCCAATGTGTATTTTTAAATGGTTAAATTTTATTCATTTATCAATACAATTTTAATGTAGTATTCCCAAGCTCATTTCAAACCAACATGTTGCCATAATTCCTGCTGAATTATATGGCAAAAGTAGCCAAAGTATCTCTTAAGAGAACTTTTATAATTAAAGATGAGGAGAAAACAATGTATTAAAGGGATGTTGATACAAAGTAGATAAATGCACAAAATGTGTACACTCAAGATAATGAAGTAAATGATACCTAGGTTTATAGTTATTTACATCTTTATATATTTCTTCCATTGGTTTGGGATGTTATTGAATACGGGACTTGTAATTCCTGAACCACATGCATCTTCCTGCCTGCTCTTGAGAGGTTGCAATAAGTGTTTACTGGCATGTGTGCAATTGAATAGAAAACACAAATAGTAATGATTCTTTAGTCCTAAGACACTCAAACTAAATATTGTAAGCTTCCATAATTAGGTCTTGTGAAATTAAATTAGAATAAAGACATTTAACTGCACTGCCTATAATTCAAAGCTTTGCAGTGGGAAATATAAAAGCAAGCATGTAACAACTAAATGAATATTATCCATCAGATCTGACATTTATTAAGCAATACCAGCATGCTGGGCACTGCCGTAAACACAAACTCTTTTTAGTGAACTTAGATTTATCTTTGTTGGCTTTTTTTTCTCCCTGAAATAGATGGATGCAATTTCATGGCAGATGGTATACGCATACAGGACAGTGATGTTACTTTTCAGTTTTTATAGGCTATAGCTTAAATCAGCTCTTTTTACTGAGAATCCATCACCTTACCCAGATTCAACAGTCCAAATATATTCTACTCCCTATTATAAGCATGCAATAGGTTGACTTAGTTAAGAATAACACATGTGTGCCATAATGGTGTGCTTTACAATCAAGTCATGTGATTTTTGTCATGATATAATACAGTAGTTGGGTTTGCTTTTAAATTAAAAATTGTGTTGACCATAGTTCACTTCCAAGAGATTCTGCTAGATTTCAGTCAAAGAGACTGAAACCCAGGTGTTCTACACTACAGAAAATTTTTGGTAAAATTTTCTCTGGGAGCACGATATTCCTAAAAGATTATTATAAAAGGCAAATAATAATGTAAGTAATTTGATATTTCAATGCAATTTACTGATTTAAAGATATTTGATTTTAAATATGTCTTGTTAATTTTATGCTATGGATACTGCTTATAGGTCCACATTTAATACTAAACATTAATTGTAATGAATTTGCTGTTTTGGTAGCTGTTAACATTAAAGTTTATAATTATTGTTTTCACTTCTGGGGAGAGCATGGGCACAGTCCTTATTACCAGGAATTATGAAGTTGAGTTTCCTACTTTGGGGGAAATCTCAGGGTCAACACATCCAGAGTGAAATGGATAAACCTCTTCCAGTTAAAACTGCCTTTGGGATCATGTCATCTGTCCTATCATGTAACTATTAAGCTTCTAACTTTTAGCATACGTTCTACAATAAAATTTTCAATTTTATTTAATTCAGAATTTTAATTCTTTCAAGTAATTTGTATGTAAAATTAACTTTTGTAAAGCAAATAGATAGGAGGCTTATTTCAATTACCTGAAAAAGAAAAATTGTGTGAGGATTCTTGGTTTCTTTTGTCTTACAAAGAACAAGCTCATAAGCTGCTTATAGGGCATGACCTGTGGCAGAGCAAGGGGGCGCTGGGAAGAGTGCTATGCAGGTCTCTCTTATTCCCAGCCTCATTTTTTAAATATATATATTCAAGAGGGAAATCCTAAGTTTAATTACCCAGAAGCCTGATTGTATTTCTTTTTATATATCCATATGGCATATTATGATTGCCAGAAAAATCTAAAAGTCTTTATTCTAATTACTGTCAGAATCAAAGCCAGATCCTAGAGAAAGTGGCAAGGACAGATAGTAATATATTCTACCTACAGGGAAAGAGTCCAGTCTTGACTTCTCTTGTCTACTTTTAACATCTTTTCTCCATTATAGAGATGGGAATGTGATCAAAAGTGGTAACTGAGGTCATGGGACCACCAGAGCAGTGCAAAGATCCAAAGGCCAACCAAAAATAATTGCTCTGTGTGAAACACAACTGGCTTTGTTAACTGGCACTCAACAGCATGAATCTGAGTGTGGGGAATGGATAGTGACTCCTGGCAGCATGTCATTGTCTTAGATAAGATATGAGGATGCATAAACTTACCAAGAGGATTTGGCCCTGTATGATTACAAATTGTATTAGTAGTGTTTGTATAAGTCTTTTGAATCCAAGGTTCAGTTTACATAAAATGAGGATTAATGGACTCAGATAGATGCACTTCTTTTATTTCATATCTATCTATCTATCTATCTATCTATCTATCTATCTATCTATCTATCTATCATCTATCTATTTATCTATCCATATATCTATCATTCCTAGAAGGTACAAAATTCGCATTCTGTGAATGAATACATGCATTTTTTTCTTTATCTTCCAAGGACTGCACATAGAGGGGTCTGATTGTTCAAGCAGCATGTGTATGGTAGAGGATTGCAAAATCGATCATCAATAGGAGGAGAGGACCTCGGCCCTGTGAAGGTTCTGTGCCCCATTGTAGGGGAATGCCAGGGCCAGAAAGTGGGAGAGGGCGGGGTGGCAGGCATGGGGAGGGGGGAGGCAACAGGGGTTTGTTTTTGTTTGTTTTTTTGTTTTTTGGAGGGGAAACTGGGAATGGAGAAATTCGCATGTAAATAAAGAAAATATCTAAAATTAAAAAAAAAGAATGAAAAAAAAAAGGCTTAAGGCTTGATAAGGTCAGATTATTAATTCCAAATACATAAACAGCATGAGTATAATCCTCATATTCTAACATGATGAGTGTCAGTAGAAGGATAGTTTCTCCCTAAATAGAATAGCGCTGGGCAAAAAACCAAACATGTATGGTTAGAAATAATGTGGTATTCCTGTAATCCTTGCATGAGATGTTCATGTGTGTTAAAACCTGCTTGGGTGGTGTTCAGGGGACCAAAATGGCCAGGTTTCCAGAATCTCTTTAACTTGATGAATTTCATAGTAAGGGATAAAAATGATCAGTAAAGGGAAAAACAACTCTCATACAAAGACTAGTATTTCTTCACATTGAAATATACTGGCTAGTTTCAAGTTGCATAGTCTGATTTTTTTTTCTTTTGGTTTTTCAAGACAGGACTTCTCTGTGTATCCCTGACTGTCCTGGAACTCACTGTGTAGACCAGAATGGCCTCAAACTCAGAAATCCACGTGCCTTTGCCTCCCAAGTGCTGGGATTAAAGGCATTCACCACCACTGCCTGATACACAGTCTGATTTTATTTATTAATATTGAAGAATATATCTGACCCATTGATTACATTAAGCCTGAGTCACTTACTTGTCAGGTGTTAAACAAATTTATTCTTTTGTGCTCTAACAATCTGGAGAAGGCTGCCAATTCCTTCTTTCAAATATTTCTTTGGGCAAAGTATTTTTCTTGTTTACATTGAATTGTACATGTATGTTGCAAGAACATATTATATATATTACACAAAACATCAATGGGTCTGAAATCAATGCCTTTTCTATAATGGAAGCCAGGTGGTAATAATTCATAGGGTTAAGGCGAAGCTCAAATTTTGTGTGGCTTGAAAAATAAACTTACTGAACAACTTCATAAAGTTGGGTGAGTCAATGTATTTGAACTCATATTTCTCACCTCATTCCATATACAATGTCCTGTTCACAAAATCAATCCATGTATTGACATGAATCACAACTATATAAAGCCTGCACATGAAAATCCAACATCAGTGTTACTTGTATGCTCATTATTTGTTTTAACTTCTATCAGGCTAGTTTTAGATAGATTTTATTTTTCAGCAAAATATGTAGAATCAGCTAAAACAACAAAAAAAACCTTTCTGATAGATTCTCAAATGTCATTTTGAGGTAGGGATAATTTTAAGCATCAACATACTTACATTTACACTTATGAAAATGGCATAGTCTTTAAGTAACAAGGTAATTCACTAATTAAGTGCTTTTCCTACTTACTTTCTCTGGGATAATTGCTAATTATTAAGGATTTTAGAACAAAATATTTGGGAAATTGAATGTTTATATTTCTGTTCATTTTCTCCAGTGTCTGGGCACCTGAGTTTTCACATTTGGGTCTCCAGGCCTATGAGACTGCAATATCTTGTAGGTTGCTACTTTCTCTAGAGGCTACATCCCTATTTTTATGATTTGCTAAAAGTCTTCAAAGACTACTCTAAAGAGAAAATCAGATGAGATTCCTGTAGTCTTCCTCCAACCTGTCAGGTAATGGCTTTGAGATTCAGAGTGCCCTCATGATCCTCTGATGCTCTAAAAACTGGTAAAAATAGTTTTATCTGGTTTGCTTACAGAAATTATAGCTGAGAAAAAAACTCCCTCGTCTCACACATACACACATACCTGTCTCTCTTTCCCTCTCTCTTCCTCTCTCTCTCCCTTTCTCTCTTTCTCCCCCACACACAACACAGAAAGAGAGAGAGAGAGAGGGAGGAAGGAAGGGAGGGAGGGAGAAAGGGAGGGAATGAGAGAGAGAGAGGAGAGAGAGAGAGAGAGAGGTAAATGTATTCTCAGAGTTCACCCCACACAAAAATATATTTGCAGAGTAAAACCAGTGTTCAGTTACATATACATATGTTAGCATGTTTTCATGAAGCCACGAAAGGAAGTGATAAGGAACTACAATCTCATTACCATAGTTTAGGAGGCATTAAGATATAGTTCAGCTGAGATGGAGGACGAAGAGGACACAACGCAGGTGACTTCTGATGAAACAGAAGGATAAAATTACATACGGTAAGGTTAATATAAAAATCAATAGAAGGTACTAATGAGTTCAACTCTTAGATGAAGATTTATTGGTTTTATTTGAAATGTATTACAAGATGTGTCTATTACTAATTTGCTATTTTTTGCTTAATTAATTAATTAACATTCCAAATGCTGCTCTCCCTTCCAGATTATCTCCCTCCATCTCTGCTCCCCTTCTTCTCTTAGAGTTTGGACCTTCCTCTGGGTATCTCCTGGCCTTGGCACATCAAATCTCTACCAGATTAGTTTCCTGCTCTACCAATGCACAAGGTACCCATAGAGGCTTATATGTACATCTGCTACATATGTGCCAGCGACCTCCGTCTAGCACTTTTGCTCCTTGGTTGGTGGCTCTGTGTCTGAGAGCTCCCAGAGGTAGAGGTTTGTTGACTCTGTTGGTCTTCCTTTGGGGTTCTGAAACCATTCAATGCCTTTGATTCTTTCCGTCAACTCTCCTATAAGTGTCCCAGACCTCCATCCAACGTTTGTCTGTGTGTATCTACATCTGTCGTTATCAGCTGCTGGATAGAGCCTCTATAGGACAGGTATGCTAAGCTCCTGTAGGCAACAGCTTTTGGAGTATCCTTCGCTCTAGTTGTTTGGGATTCATGTGAAGATTTCTATGAATTCAGAAGTCAGGAACAAACATGAAACTGAGTATTATAAAATATAGTATATGGAGTTTTCATTGTGTACCTAATCTGGTTTGTTTTGTGTGCTGAAATTACCAAAGCCATCATGAGTGAAAGTTCACACTAAACAAGCCTTCAAACAGTGAGGTACAATCTAGCCTGATGGTTTGTCCAATTGTCTAGTGTTAATTTCTTTATTACATACATTCAAAAGAGGAACAGTGACTTGATGTGAAGGATTGGTGCAGCTTCAAAGTTTTATTGGGAACATGATATCTTTAGTGTCTAGCATCTAACCTCTTGGACGTACATTAACATCATATCATATGCAGAGGTCTACCTGAAAATAGACAACTTCAATGTAGCCTTTACCTGTAAATCATCCTGTAAACTTCTTACAAGTTTATCAAGTGTATTATTTACTATTATTTGGCTTCCGATTTAACATAATTACAAATGTGATCATCATTTTATTTACATTTAAGATGCCATGTAATTTTCCTTTCATATAAAAGGTGGACAAACCACTACAATGTGGTGTGCTGGATTTTTATCTTAAGATAATAACTTCTTAGTCCCTAATCACATTTTTTTCTCTTCATTTTCTAAGACAGTTTCTCAGCCCATAACTCAAGCTAGTCTGTATCTCATGTAGCTCTGGATGGCCTGACACCAAAGCAATCCATCTTCCTTGGTATCCCTAGTACATGTATTACAGATGTCAATCACCAGACCCTGTTCTACCCACATCTTTAACAAAGATCATCAAGATCCAAAGAGAGTTTTGCAAACTGTCCTTCCAATTATTTCCCTTACCCAAAAAAAGAAACCCAAAATACTCATTTCCACATCAGTACATAGCTCTACAAGTATTTGACTAACAAGTAAGATCAGACCACAACCATTGCTATTACAAAAAGCCTCGAAGCATCACATTCTCCCACTGGGATGGTGTGAACTGTAGGCTCTTTCTTACCTCTTGACCAATATAAAAGCATTTTGCATTTCCTTCTTCCTTCCAGACAGAAGGCTTTTATCCTATACCCCAATTGCTTTCTACTTTTTCATATTTGTGAAGAACTTCCTGTTTTTGATATGGATGTTCTTTCTCTTGTCCTCGCATAAGATAGATACTTCTGGGATTTTTCTTTCCCCTAATCTCCAAGCTTTACTTATGCCTAGCAAATATTTTCCGAGAGCCCTGTAAAATTCCCATTATTAAGCCTGTCAGTGGCACACATTTTAAGCCTTTCCATGGGGAAAAGAAACATTCTTGTCATCAGAGCCTAGAAAACTCCCAGCAATCATCTCTGAAAGTAACTACCTTGTTACCAAGTAGGTTAAAGCTACAGAGAAAAAACCCTTTTAGTTGATGTTTCTCTCCCTTTAGTCTGCAATGGGTTTCTATTGCTTTTCTATATTTGTCTCCCTTTTCCCACATGACTTTGGAAGCACTTTGTTTTGGTTACTTTCTAGTCTGAGGGCTTCCAAATGATTTTAAAATTCTGTAGTTTTTTCTTCCAATAATGTCTATTATTTTGATATGATTTTCAAATGAAGACAGAGAATTCAAGAAAGTCAAATTGTCTCTACTCATTATTCCATAATCAACATATCTGTTCTGCCATACACATCCTTACAGTAAGTCTCATCACAATAAGCAATACAAGTCTGTCGCACAGGTCACTGAAACAAGTATTATGTTAAGGAAACTAGACACTTACACATTGTAACGTGCATAATTGCTCCATGGGCATATGCTAGTATTATGCATAGCCATATCATGATATGAACACAAGCTTCAAAATTTTAATTGTTTAGATTGTGGGTTGGCTCAGTAGCAGAGTACTTGCCTAACAAGTGCAACATCCAATTACTATTATCTGGAATAAATAAATGCCACATGTGTCTCACCTTTCTCATTTGACTCCATAGATATGATCTGAAACCCTTCAACAAATTCATGTATTTATAGCAATGACAATTACTATTTCAGGAAGAAGTGCTTCAGAATGGCTGACACCACAGCACTTGTAAAAGGTTGACCCAAAGTTCGACCTCAGCATCTTCACAGAATTAGAACAGAAGATATATGCAGAGCAGCTTTTGGTTTCTGGTTCTTGAACATTAAGGAAATTGCCCAGTTGTGAACTCAAACTAATGGCTTTACTTGAATTTTTAGAATCACTGTCAGACATTTGGCTACTGACAGATTATAAATCACCATGCTAACTCAATTGTGAGGCCAGGTCTATATTAAGTTAATGACTCACATGACACATTGTGGATGATGAGTGAGACTCATCATGGGAAATTATGACTGTACAAATGATGGGCAGACATGCACATCTCAGTGAACATATCTGGATTCAAAACTTGGTGTACTAGCATAAATTAGCTCATGGACAATTAGTTGATCTTGAAACTCAGATGCGTTTCCTGTAAATGGGAAAATTACCATATAGAAAACAAAATTTGACAACCAACATAAAAAAAATTATATATGGTGAAACAAGTTCTGTGTTATAATCATGTCACCAGTTTAAAACTCATTAGATATTAGACATGCGCTTAGCATTAATTCATGCAAAAGAGTCTGAAGTAAATTGAATGAGTTATTTAATGGCAAGGAGAAAAACTGGTTAAGGAAAAATTATTCATTACTTAATTTAATTCAAATTCTCAGTGGCATTTTATAATATAAAGTTATGTTACATTGTATTACAAAATTGTTTCAATTTTATTTTAATAACACTTTAAAATCATGAAAGTGCTCATTAACTTCATAATTATCAAAGAGGTAGATCAAATCACAGTGGATGTTTTAAAATAGCCTACAATTCAAGATGTTTCTAATTTTGTAGTGAACATTGCTGAGAATATTATACAAACCAAGTTATGACAACCTATAATAATGACATTTCTTAAGATCATTTTTACCAACTTTAGAAGCAAGTAGTGTCATTCCAGCTCATAGAGACTGGTTCTGAAAAGCCTCATCTTGCCAGAAATCTCATCACTAGTAATGTAAGAATGTTTTTTTTTTAGTGATTTTTAATGTTTTTTTCAATGATTTTTTAAACTCCCAAACCAGTGATTTTTGTTTCCACATTAATGGTATGCCACCTAGCCTTCCATTTAAGTAATTTTCCAAATATACAAACTATTAGACAGACTATACATAAATCAGAGGGTGATATAAGTATACATACTCAATTGTTTCTTATTTTAGTTTATGTACTATGAAGCCAAACCATCTGAGTTCACTGTTTTTTGTAATCTTGAGATCATTGTTTGTCGCATTATACACATTATACACATAGTCTCACATATCTAAGAATTTTAAGTACATCTGACATGGAAAATACTTAAAACAAAATCTGATATGGGATAAGCATTTATAAGTTGGTGCTTATTACTGTTGTTGGCTGAAAATTCTAGCTACTATCCACTCTAATTACCTTCAAGAACATTCTGTTCCAAAAATAATTGATGACAAAATATTATTAACATAAGATATTATTTACTTTTCTTATTGTTGGGACAAAATGCATTTCAGGAGCAAATTAAGAACTATTTTTTAGCTCACTTTTTTGTTTGTTTGCTTATATTTTCTTTTTCTATATTAGTAATTTTATTTATATACATTTCAAATGTTGTCCCCATTTCTGTTTCCCCTCAGCAAAGCCACCATCCCATCCCCTCTCCTCTTTTCTTCTGGGAGAGTGCTTCCACACCCATCCCCCATTCCTGCCTCACCACTCCAGCATCACCTTACACTAGGGTATCAAGCCTCCACTGGACCAAGGTACTCCCCTGCCAGTGATACCACATAAGGCAATCCTCTGCTGGAGCCATGAGTCCCTCCATGTGTGTTCTTTGGTTGGTGGTTTAGTCCCTGGGAGCTCGGGGGTGTCCAGTTAGTTGACACTGTTGTTCTTCCTATGAGGTTGCAATCCCCTTCAGCTCCTTCAGTCCTTCCTTTCATTGAGGTCTCTGGTCTCAGTCTGATAGTTGGCTGTGAGTATCTGTACCTTTATTGATCACATGCTGGTAAAGTCTCTCAGGGGACAGTTATAACAAGCTTCTGTCAGCAACCTCTTCTTGGCATCAGCAATAGTTTCTGGATTTGGTGTCTGCAGATGGGATGAATCCCTAGGTGAAGACATCTATGGATGGCCTTTCCTTCAGTTCCTGCTACATTTTTTGTCTCTGCATTTCTTTTAGATGGGAACAATTCTGGGTTAAAATTTTTGAGATGAATAGTAGCACCATCTGTCACCTGGGGGCCATGCCTATCTACTGGAGGTGTTCTCTACAGGTTCTACCTCCCCTTTATTGGACATTTTGGCTAGTATTATCCCTGCTGTGTCCTAGGCACCTCTTGCTTCCCTGGTATCTGGGACTTTCTAGTGGCTATCCCCAGTTCCCCATCCCTTTCTGTTACATATTTCTGTTCAATTTCCTGACCCTCTGTACTGAGAAAAGCACCTTAGAGATAATGGAAAGTCATAACTGGCAGAGGTCCCGAGCATGCTCGTTTACATCTTGGTAGCCCAGGAAGTACTACTGAACTCAGAGAGAAAAGAATGATAGTCAAGAACCCACAGGGCCTCGCTCCCCAATGACTGACTTCCTGTTACTTGGATTTATCTCCTAGAGCTTCTACAGTTTCCCAAAATAGCCCTACCATATAGGGAACCAGGGCTCAAATATAAATTTATGTAAAGGGTGTTTCAAACTAAGAAAATAGTACAGATGATAATATACTTTATAATATTTGCAAATATAATAGTCAAATCTATGGCTCTATAATTATTCTTCATTATCTTGAATATTGCAAATGCCACTTGTGCTTATATTACAACTAAGTAAATATATCTGCTTCATCTTATTGTATTTCAAAAGTATTATACTGGTTCTAAAGATTATCTTAGTGTATGACATATATACTCAGGAACAATATCTTGGAACTTGCATCATTTTGTGAGTAAGCTTTTGTATCCTAGGTGTAAGTCAGCCTTGAATTTTCATACATTTGTATCAGAGTAAATTAAAGAATCTATTACAAAAATATTCTCACTCCCCACCTTCTCACTGAAAATCATAAACTGAAATGTGAATATAAGTGAAGTCCTTGGCTCTGGTCCTCACTGGGACAGCAGGAGCTCACAAACCACCTCGGCTTTATGTTTTTATTTCTAGAATTGAAATGTCTGGAATAAGAACTCTTGTTGTTATTTCTGATGCCCCATGAAGCACTCTTTTATATAGTGGGAAGGGTATTATCCACAGGAGACTAATATAACATCAAATGAAGAATAGCATATTTATTTCACATGAAAAGCTAAGTAATATTATTTGTCAAAGGGAATGATTGATTAAGATGAGGTAGAAGCAATGAACATATTATGCATATGAATACACATTTTTAAAATTAACATATTTATATTTGTAAAATATAAATTTTTAAATATGTATTTTTTATGATTATAATTACATCATCATTTTTCCCAATCCACATCCCTCCTTCTAGACACTTTCATGTAATCCTACTTTTGCTGTCTTTCAAATTCTCGACCTCTATTTAATTGTTGTTATACACATATATACATTAAGTATATTATTAAATACATAAATATAATCTGCTCTGTATGCATAATGTTACAATAACACATACATCTCTTTCTCTCTTTTTTCATATATTTTATTTTCAAGAGTGATGATTTCATGTTTTATAAGCACTTGCTGCACTCTTCCCTGGAGAAGAAAACTTCCCCCAACTCTCAGCTTTCCTTAGTCATAGCTCTTTGTCTTGGTTGAAGCCTTGTGAGCTTTTTGAGATTTCCCATCCATATTAGCATGTCTACTGGTTTGCAACCACAATACACAAAAATGGAAAGTTCATAAAATATAATATCTTTGACAGATGGATCTTCTTCATCATTTAACATATGGAGTCAGTCCTGAAAAATGTTACCAATAAAATCTTTGTGTGTGAAATAAACAAAATTTTGATGTATACTATCAATGCCCTTGAGATTCCCCAATTAGCTCAGCAAGTAAAGCCTGAGATATGTTGTACAAGACTAGATATTCTTTTTTCCTCAGAGGTATACATATCTTAATATTTTTATTAAGTATTTGAGAAATTCAGCTATGTGGATGTATTTTTAAGAAAATATTTATCTACATGACTCACTGAAAATTATTAAATTATCATCATAGTATAGAAACAGTACCTTAAGAAACCTCCTACTGATCAAGAAAGATTTACTGGGTTTAATATTCTCTATCCTCGCCTAGAAACCAGTTTCATTATTTTCTTATTCTTATCCAAAGGCATGAGAGAATGTTCCCTCTCTGTCCAGGAAGTCAACGAACAGAACCATGTTGTGTATAGAATCCTGGCCCTGTTCCAAAGATCACTTGAGGCAAACTGAATGTGTTCCTGTTCCAAAGACCACAGTGTAAGCAGGGAAGCTTCTCTTGTATGTTCGTTTACTAAGTTTCCATGATAACCCACCCTTTCTATACAGTTTTTACACTAAGGAACAGCTACTGCTCATTTCCTTAGACCCGAGATGAGTCAACCCCATTTCCCTTAACTAGATCATCCCTTTGTGACTAGTTCCCTTCTGAATAGTCCTGTGCTGATATCATAGATGGCCTCAGAAAGTAGACATTTAAAGTGAGATTATGGAATAAGTTATTTGAGAATTGCATGGATATAACTGTTGTAATCTCAATGCAACAGTTAAACTAACACATGCAGATCAGAATTTGCTACACCCAAAATGTTCACCAAGTTCAGTTTTACATTTAGATATGTAGCAAAGATTATACAGTCCTTTGTTTATTAAATACAGTTACGTAGATCTTTAGATAGAAAATGAAAGAAACCTGTCACAAAAATGTATTTTTAAAATTGAAATTTATGACTGAGTCCTTAAATTGTTTATATGTAATTTAAGATCTCAAATGTCATGGATTTTTTTTTTTTACTTTAAAATTAAACAATCAGGAGCAATTATGGGTTAATATTTTTGAGATAGATGGGTGGTCCGATCCCTCAAGCCAGTCCATGCCTAATCTCTGGATATGTCTCTATAGGTTCTCTCTCTCCTTTGTTTGTTATTTCAGCTAATGTCATCCCTGTTGGGTCCTGGGAGCCACTTGCTTTCTTGGCATCTGGGACCTTCTAGTGGCTACCCCAGTTTCCTATCCCCGACTCTTATATACCTCCATTCAATTTCCTGACCTTCTGTATTCCTCCTCTATCTACTCCCACACCTGATCCTGCCCTCCTTTTTTTCTCTCCTTTCACTCTCCTTTCCAGGTACCTCTCTCTCTCTCTACCTCCTATGATTATTTTGTTCCCAATTCTAAGTAGGACTGAAGCACCAACACTTTGGTCTTCCTTCTTGAGCTTTATATGATCTATGAATTGTATCATGGGTATCTGAGATTTTTTCCTAATATCCACTTATCAGAGAGTACATACTATGTGTGTTCTTTTGTGTCTGGGTTACCTCACTAAGGAAGATATTTTCTAGTTCCCTCCATTTGCTTGTCAGTTTCATGAAGTCATTGTTTTTAATAGCTGAGTAGTACACCATTGTTTAAACTTACCACATTTTCTGTATCCATTCCTCTGTTGCAGGACATCTGGGTTGTTTCTAGCTTCTGGATATTATAAATAAGGCTACTATGAACATAGGGGAGCATGAGTCCTTATTATATATTGCAGCATATTTTGGGTATATGCTCAGGAGTACTCTAGCTGGGAGCAGAGACTGAAAGAAAGGCCATCCAGAGACAGACCTACCTAGGGATCCATCCATGTGCAGACACTAAACCCAGACACTACTACTGATGGCAAGTGCTTGCTGGCAGGAGCCTGGTATAGCTGTTCCCTGAGAGGTCTAGCCAAAGCCTGACCAATACATATTCAGATATTTACACTCAACCATCAGAATGGACAAGGGGACCCCAATGGAGGAGTTATGGGAAGGAGCTGAAGGGGTTTGCCACCCCCTAGGAAGAACAACAATATCAACCAACCAAACCTCCCAAACATCCCATGGACTAAACCACCAACCAAAGTGTATATATGGAGGAACATGTGGCTCCAGCTGCACCTTTAGCAGAGGATGGCCTTATCAGGCATCAATGGGAGGGGAGGCCATTGGTCCTATGGAAGCTCAATGCCCAAGTTGAGAGGGATGCTAGGGAAGTGAGGTGGGAGTTGGGGGGTGAATGAGTGGGGGAGCATCTTCATAGACACAGAGGTGAGAAGGAATGGGATAAGGGGTTTAAGGAGGGGAAAACCAGAAGGGGGATAACATTTGAAATGTAAATAAATAAAATAACCAATAAAAAATTAAATTAAGCAATCTTAATTCCAGTTCAAAAGATATCCACAGTCTAACTTTGTTCTATATGAAAACTGACAGTGAACAAAGAAAATCAAAATAGAATTTAGCCACAAAATCTTCGAGTTAAATCCAGAGTAAGATGTTAATCTCTAAAACATCTCTACTATGTAATGACAAACTAAAGCTAATTTGCTTTATTTCTTAAATGTATAAGATTCTAGAACTGGAGAAATGATCAATGAATTAACTTTCCAGCCTCTTAAAAAGATATCCAATCATTAAAAATTAAGAACAACACGGGCATGAAAGTGAAGTAACTTTCAATTATCTTTAATGTACAAAGATAGTTGTTCAATAGACTTGGTTTCTATAGGATAAGTCACTGATATGAGATACCATAATAGCTGTACCCTGAAGGAAAAGTGAGCATTCGTATAACTTGAAAGTAGTTGTCAATGGACTTTTTTCATTATCATGCTGTTTTTGACATATATCCACAGATTTCTCTGTCAGGAGTTGGAGTTTATTTCTTTCTAATTTTGAGATAGACTGAGAAAGTTCCCCCTAAAGAATAGACTAAGGGAAAGGAGGAAGGAAAACCATTTTACTGTGAAGAAAGAGACTCCTAAAAGCAATGTTGGTAGCATACCCCTTTCTGCTTGTAGAACTCTGATTTTAGAAAATCCCCTCCTTCCCCTTACAACTGATTTTGTTTGTTTGTTGTCACTGTTAAATAGCTATCCTGTAACAAGTCAGGTCAGTGGGACATGTGCTTATAAAGTGTCTTCAGTTAGATTCCAACAGTTTCTTCTCGCTCTAAAGAGTCAAAAGAACATGATGTGCTGTCTTCCTTTTTTTAAAAAAAAAACTATTTATATATTTTTAAAAATGTATTAATGCTCTGTTGGCATGCATGAATAGCTGCTATAAGAAGGCACTAGATCCCATTATAGATGGTTGTGAACCACCATGTGTTTCCTAGGGATTGAACTTAGGACCTCTGGAAGAGCAGCCAGTGCTCTTAATGTCTGAGTCATCTCTCCAGTTATCTTGCATTTTTATCTGGTCATAAGATGTTATAAAGCCTGATACTCCACCAGTCCCCTTGTAGTCAAGAGGAATAGACCTGAACAGGACAAACACATAGAAGATGCTTCTTGGAACTCTCCATCATTCAAATTCTGGATCTCATTTATGTTGTGAAAAAATAAATATTTCTGTTACTTTTTAAAAAAAGGATACAGCCAAAACTTACTGCATGCATGTGTAATGATAGTTTGCATTTTGAGATTGTATACATGTCTGTGTATCAAGAAAAAAAAGCAGAAAAATGAAATGAAGCTTTAAAGAAGAAATAAATGAAATTATCAGAAAAGTTATAAGAAGAAGATGATAGATATTATTGCCTAGACAGATAGCCTGACTTCTCAATCATAGTTTATTTAGACTTGGGACTCTTACACAATGTACTGTGGATCAAGTATTTATAGTCTCATTGTTTTTCATCTAGGAGTTGCTTGCAACTTCATTGCAATGAATTTTGTCTTCACTGTTTTATGTGAACTGTACTGCCTAGAATATGGTGTAATATACAGATACAAGGAAAGGAATCTGTAATCAAGTAAATATTTCAAAAACAACTATATCCACCTACTATTAAGATGACTTGAAGTACTCAGCTAGTTTGCTACAATTATCACTTGTACAAATAAGTTATCTAATGTCAGAAGGGATTAATTTAAAAAGTTATAATTGTTAAGTCCCTAAAACTGCTATCACATAAAGCAATTCCACCCAGACTGCAATAGTCCTCCCATTTTAGTCATCAATAATTTATTACTTAGTAAATATAAATGTATTTCAGTTGATGTCACTTTGTAAAGCTTTATAAAATATTCAATGAACACAAGTATTAAAATGTGTTATTCCTCTGCACTTAGAAAGAATCGTGGCATACATTCAGTTCTGCATAAGTTTTAACTAAGAAAATATTAGGGCTGAGAAGATCCCTCAGTAGAAATGTGCATACCACACAAGTTCAGTCCCCAAGACCAATGTTAAAAATCCTAACATGGTGACAGAAGCAAGATAATGTAAAGGGCTTTTTTTTTTTTTTTAAACTTTTGAATGACTAATTTCAAACTAAATAAAAACAAGACCAATAAATATGACCCAGAGTTTCTGAGGCAAAATCATGGACAATTTTAGAATGTTAAACTCTAGAAAATGAAAGAAGCTTACAAAGAAACAAAGCCTGGAGGTAGCACATGATTTTAATCCCAGCACTTTCAGATCTGAGGTTGAGAAAAAAGCCATAACTTTTGGGGCAGCATGGGCTAAGTGCAAACAACTTGTGTAGGCAAAATATTGTTTAATCAAAGGAATTAAAAGGATAAACTGTCTATTATTTATAATTTTAGGTCCATAGCATACAAGAAATTCATTTCTTCAATGGGGACTTTAAACAAAGTAAGAATATGCTTAGAGTATTGGCTAAAAGTACCTCATAGAACAATTGTAGGAAACCTTAAAAAACAAGATTTAATCCTACAAAGTGAAGCAGTGAAGGAGAACACCAAAGTATTTTCCTAAAATTTTATGGCAGACTAACATAAGATGTGAATATACATTAACAAGCTGTATAAAAACTGGGCAAAAAGGAGAAGTATTAATACCCAGTGAGAGCCCAACTAGAGGAGTTTCAAAATTATGACACATGTTCAATGGACCTTGAGAAAATAAAACACAAATTCACTAGAGGACAAAGAACCAAATGCATCACCAATATATTTTTTATTGGATATTTTATGTATTTATATTTCAAATGTTAACCACTTTTCCGGTTTCCCCTTGGAACACCCTTATTCCATCCCCTTCCCCTGCTTCAATGAGGGTTCTCCACCTCCCAACCACCCACTCCTACCTCTTTGCCCTTGCATTCCTCTACACAGGGGAACCAAGCCTTCACAGGACTAAGGGCCTCTCCTCCTATTGATACTACACAATAGCAGTATGATTTATTTTTATTTTTATTTTTATTTTATGATATTTTATTTTATTTTGTTTTTTCGAGACAGGGTGGACCCTTGTGGGTGGTGCCATCTCTGGACTGGAAGTCTTGGGTTCTATAAGAGAGCAGGCTGAGCAAGCCAGGAAAAGCAAGCCAGTAAAAAACATCTCTCCATAGCCTCTGCATCAGCTCCTGCTTCTTGACCTGCTTGAGTTCCAGTCTTGACTTCCTCTGGTGATCAACAGCAATGTGCAAATAAGCTAAATAAATCCTTTCCTCCCAACCTGCTTCTTGGTCATGATGTTTGTGCAGGAATAGAAACCCTGACTAAGACAAATTGGTACCAGGAGTGGGGTATTCCTGTGACAACATGACTATATTTTTGGGAGGACTGTGGAAGGACTTTGAAACTTTGAGCTAAAAGAGCCATTGGTTGTTCAGAACTCTGTGGGATGTTCTGTAGGAGCTTGGAAGATCATGTTGAGAACAGTGCAGAGATGGAGGCCTGGCTTGTAAAATTTCAGAGGGAAGATTAAAGACTCTTATCAGGGCCATGTTGTTTTGATTGTGAAGATTCTGTGGTTTTGGTTAGCTGAGGCTGAAGAATCATCTGTGATTAACAAGATACCAGAACTACTAAAGCAAAACTTTGCATTACTGGGACTATTGATGCTGGTTAGCTGGAGCTAAGAAATTAGCTGTGATTAAGAAGAGACATGCACTACTGAGGTGACATCTTCTGGGAAGTGTTTTCTGAAAGCACAAAGAGGCTGTGTTCCAGAGATAGCCAAGGTTGTACCTTGGGCTGCAGCAGGACTTGGTAATGTGTAAGAGTCACCCAGGTGGTACTGGTTTTGAAGGCATGAAGGGGACATGAAGAGCAGCTGAGGCTTGGCACAGTGAGAGGCCATGGAAGGCCATTGGTTAAAGGGCAGCCTCTGTTTGTAATTGATGGCTCAGGACTGAAGGTGTCATGCAAAGGAGTTGAGGCTTGGCTCAATGAAGATAATATATGAGAGGCTATTGGTAAAGCCTAGTTACAGCAGAAGACAGCATGAGTACCATGCAATGACCACCAAGGACAGCAGCAGCAGTGGAGTACAAGCATCTGGAACCCAGAAGATCATGAGTTGGATCCCAGACATTGGTTTTCCTTTTGATTGTGACTGTGCCCTGATATTTTTCCCTTTTGAAGAGAGAAAGTATTTTAGTGGAGCCCACAGTTAAGAGACTTGAATTTTAAAAAATATTGGACATTTTAAATTGATTGACCTTTTAATATGTAAAGACTGCGGGACTTTAGATCTTGGGGATGAATAAGAACGTAAGGGTTGAGGCTTAATAGTGATGTGTTTGTGTGTCAAGTTGGAGTTATCACAGAGAAGGGAGCTTCAGTTGGGGAAGCTCCTCCATGAGATCCAGCTGTGGGGCATTTTCGCAATTAGTGATCAGCGGGGTAGGGCCCCTTGTGGGTGGTGCCATCCCTGGGCTGGAAGTCTTGGGTTCTATAAAAGAGCAGGCTCAGCAAGCCTGGAGAAGCAAGCCAGTAAGAAACATCTCTCCATGGCCTCTGAGTCAGCTCTTGCTTTCTGACCTGCTTGAGTTCCAGTCCTGACTTCCTCTGGTGATCAACAGCAATGTGGAAATAAGCTAAATAAACCCTTTCCTCCCCAACTTGCTTCTTAGTCATGATGTTTGTGCAGGAATAGAAACCCTGACTAAGACATGGGATTTCTCTAGCCCTGGCTGTCCTGGAACTCACTCTGTAGACCAGGCAGGCCTCGAACTCAGAAGTCTACCTGCCTCTGACTCCCAAGTGCTAGGACTAAAAGCATGTGCCACCACTGCTAGCAGTATGATATTTAAAACACTACTACAAGATCCAAGACAAGTTAGAATATTAAGAACTTAAAAATATGACATATATGGAGAAAATGATGAAAAGACATGATTCAACGTGACTTACAGGCCAGAATTTTTAAATTATTTATTTTTTTATTTTTATTTTTATTAGATGTTTTCTTTATTTACACAGCAAATTTCATCCCCTTGGAAACCCCCCCTAACCAATCCCATGCAGTTTTAAATCACTATTGCTCCATAGTATAGCTTGAGGTCAGGGATAGTGATTCCTCCAAAAGTTCTTTTTTTGTTTGTTTGTTTTGTTTTGTTTAAAGACAAGGTTTCTCCTTATAGCCCTGCCTGTCCTAGAACTCACTCTGTAGACCAGGCTGGCCTCAAACTCAGAAATCCTCCTGCCTCTGCCTCCTAAGAGCGAGGATTAAGGGCATATGCCACCACAGCCCAGCCAAAAGTTCTTTTATTGTTGAGAATAGTTTTTGCTATCCTGGGTTTTTTGTTATTCCAACTGAAATTGCTCTATGTAACTCTGAAGAATTGAGGGAATTTTGATGGGGATTGCATTGAATCTGTAGGTTGCTTTCTGCAAGATGGCCATTTTTACTATACTGATCCTACCAATCCATGAGCATGAGAGATCTTTCCATCTTCTGAGATCTTCTTTGATTTCTTTCTTCAGAAACTTGAAGTTCGTGTCATACTGATCTTTCACTTGCTTAGTTAGAGTCACACCAAGGTATTTTATATTATTTGTGACTATTGTGAAGGGTATTGTTTTCCTAGTTTCTTTCTCAGCCTGTTTTTCCTTTGTGTAGAGGAAGGCTATTGATTTTTTTGAGTTAATTTTGTATCCAGCCACTTTGCTGAAGTTGTTTATCAGGTTTAGGAGTTCTCTGAAGGAATTTTTTCAGTCACTTAAGTATACTATCAAATCATCTGCAAATAGTGATATTTTGACTTCTTTTCAATTTGTATCGCTTTGACCTCCTTTTGCTGTCTAATTACTTTGGCTAGGACTTCAAGTACAATATTGGATAGGTAGGGAGAGAGTGGGCAGCTTTGTCTAGTCCCTGATTTTAGTGGGATTTTGTCATGTTTCTCCCATTTAGTTTGATGTGGGCTACTGGTTTGCTATATACTGCTTTTATTATGTTTAGGTATGGGCCTTGAATTCCTGAACTTTCCAGAACTTTTATAATGAATGAGTAGTATGTTTTGTCAAATGCTTTCTCACAATCTAATGAAATGATCATGTGGTTTTTTTGAGTTTGTTTATATAGTAGATTACATTGATGGATTTCTATATATTGAACCATGTTTGCATCCCTGGAATGAAGCCTACTTGATCATGATGGATGATCATTTTGACATGTTCTTGTATTCAATTTGTGAGTATTTTATTGAATATTTTTGCGTCAATGTTCATACATTGTTTTTGCATACCATATTTATTCCCTCACCCATCAATCTACCCTCCAACTCTTCCACATCCCATACCTCCTCCTTACCGCCTGTCTCCACATGGTTGTCCCCACCTCCCAATCCACCTAACCTCTAAATTCCTTGGGGTCTTCAGTATCTTGAGTGTTAGGTACATCATCTCTGAATGAACACAGACCCAGAAGTCCTCCACTATATGTATGTTGTGGGCCTCATATTAGCTGGTGTATGCTGTCTGTTTGGTGGTCCAGTGTTTGAGATATCTCGAGGGTTCAGATTAATTTTGACTGCAGGTCCTCCTACAAGATTACCCTTCTCTTCAGCTTCTTTGAGCCTTTCTTAATTCGAAAACAGGGATCAGCTGCTTCTGTTCATTGGTTGGATGAAAATATCTGTATCTGACTCTTTCAGGTGCTTTTTGGGTCTTTCAGAGAGCAGTCATGGTAGGTCCCTTTTTGTGAGCACTCCATAGCCTCAGTAATAGTGTCAGGCCTTGGGACCTCCCCTTGAGCTGGATCCCACTTTGGGCCTGACATTGGACCTTGTTTTCCTCATGCTCCTCATTTCCATCCCTGTAGTTCTTTCAGACAGAAACAATTATGGGCCAGAGTTGTGACTGTGGGATGGCCCCCTTTTCCCTCACTTGATGCCCTGTCTTCCTGCTGGAGGTGGGCTAAGTTTCTTCTCCCTACTGTCAGGCATTTCAGCTAAGATCCTTCTCTTTGAGTCCTGAGAGTCTCCCACCTCCAAGGTGTCTGGTGCATTCTGGAGGGTCCCCCTACCCTCCTATTTCCTGAGGTTCCCTGTTTCCCTGTTTCTTTCTGCTGGCTCTCAGGGCTTCAGTCCTTTTCCTTCACCCAATATCAGATCAGGTTCCTCTTACCCCTACTCCCCCACCCCATCCATATTCCCTCCCATGTCCCTCCCTTCTTACTTGTGATTGCTTTCTTCTCTCTCCCAAGTGGGACTGAGGTGTCCTCATTTGGGCACTTCAGTTTGTAGACCTTTTTGAGTTCTGTGGAATGTTTCTTGGGTATTGTATACATTTTTTAGGCTAATATCCACTTATTAGTGAGTACATATCATGCACATCCTTTTGGGTCTGAGTTACCTCACTCAGACTGATATTTTCTAGTTCCATCCATTTGCCTGGGAAACTCTGGATGTCTCGATCTTAATAGCTGAGTAGTATTCCATTGTGTAAATGAACCACATTTTCTGTATCCATTCTTCTGTTGTGGGACACCTGAGTTGTTTGCAGCTTCTGGCTTTCACAGATAAGGCCACTATGAACATGGTGGAACATGTGCCCCTGTACAGGCCAGAATTTTTATACTAGGACTTTAACATGGGATATTAATGGATATAATCATAAAGGGATAAATTCCATTTGTATAAATAGAAATATAGTGCTCAAAAGAGAAATAGAAACAGTGAAAGAACTATGTCCACATTTTAGAAATAAAAAACTCCAGATCTGACATGGACAGAAACCATAGGTCTTAGTAATGTAGTAAATATTTTCAAAAGAGTTACAAGAATAAAATAATTTAATCTGAGGAAGAAATGAAAATGAAATTAAATAAAGTGTTAGTAGTGGTTTGAAAATAGAGAAATGGTTTTGAATCTGTAACTGAAATTTCATTATAATTGATAGTTGACTAGAAAATAAAGTCAAAAGAGCATGAGCCTAATATTTTTATTTTTTCAAACTATGATATATATATTCAATATACTAATCATTTTAGAATTCTGAATTTCATTTTGACTAATACAATTTTCACTATATGCCACCTGGAAAGAATAGCATATCTTTTGTAAATAGTAATCATGGGTAAAAAGTAATCCTGTATGTTTGATAAAATAAAATATTAGAAATCTAAATAATACCAGGGCATAAAAGACATGAAAATGAAGACAAAATATCAAATGCATGATACAAAATGGGCATGAATTCAGTAACAATATACTTTATTTTGAAGTTAGTTGTTCAGGAATATAAATTAATCATGTATACATGTGTATACACACACACACACACACACACACATATATATATATACATATATATATATATGTATATATATATACAAGAAATCATGAGGGTTAAAATATTGTACAAAAGAACAAAGTTCACTTAAAAGATTATTGATTCTGTTCTAACAATTTTGTTACTAAAACATTAATAATGACACACATAACATGAACATGAACCAGCTTGTATAAACACATGTGTTTGCATGTATGTACATATGTTATATGCACATATAACATATCTACATACATATTTTACTTCCAAATTAGTTCATGTCTAATAACATATAACCATACATAATTAATTCCATAAATTACATGGAATACATTTTCCATGTTTCAAAAATAACATTATATGGAAACATTTGAAATTTGTGCAAAGCAATTCATATTAATCTAAGAAAATTCACAATGATATAAAAATCTGTATTAAATAATTGACAAAATACAAGAAAGATAAGTTTGTAGGTTACAATGAAAATTCTGTTCAGAAGGAAATACAATGTTTTAATTTAAAATCAATATTCCAAGAGTAAAGCTTTATGAAAGAATTGAAGTTTATAAGTTTATGAAACACAAGTTCAGATTAGGAATATCAACATGCATTCTGCTGAAGACTGATGAAAGTATTGATCTATCCTAGATATCTATTGACTTATTGAAAGCAGAAAGAAAATAGGATCTGTCTCATTGTTAAGATTATTCTGAGACAGTGTAAGTGAAGCACTCATGACTGAAATGTCACTGTTATAATCCAGAGACATAAAGGAACTGATCACACTCGAGTACACATGCAGCAGACAAGTGGAGTATAGACCTTTCTAACTAATGGCCTGTGAGGAAAAGCAAGTCAACACTTTTGGCTTTATTTTAAAAGAAGTGTGGAGACACCAATAACAGCCTCAGATAAAGAAACTTAGTGTTCTGTTCAGGAACTTTTTCCCCCTGTACCTATATGTTTGAGGCTCTTCCTCACTTTCTCTTCTATAAGTCTCATTGGTTTTACGTGGAAGAACCTTGATCAACTTGGAATTGAGCTTTGTACAAGGAGGTAAGAATTGTCGATTTGAATTCTTCTACATGCTGATTGCCAGTAGAACCAGCACAATTTGTGGGAAATGCTGTCTTTTTTCCACTGGCTGGTTTTAGCTCCTTTGCCAAAGATCAAGTAGCCATGGGTGTGTGGGTTCATTTCTGGGTCTTCAATTCTATTCCATTGATCTACCTGCCTGTCACTGTACTGATACCATACACTTTTTATCACAATTGCTCTGTAATACAGCTTGAGGTTAGAAATGGTGATTTCCCTAGAAGTTCTTTTATTGCTGAGAATCATTTTCACTATCGTGGGTTTTGGTTTTTTTTTTTTTTTTTTTTTTTTTTTTTTTTATTATTCCAAATGGATTTGCAAATTGCTCTTTCTAACTCTGTGAAGAATTGAGTTGGAATTTTGATGGGGGATTGCATTAAATCTGTAAATTGATTTGGGCAAAATGGTCATATTGACTCTATTAATCCTGCCAATCCATGAGCATGGGAAATCTTTCTATTTTATGAGATCCTTGATTTCTTTCTTCAGAGACTTGAAGTTCTTATCATATAGATCTTTCATTTGTTTGGTTTGAGTCACACCAAGGTATGTAATATTATATGTGGATATTGTGAAGGGTGTCATTTCCCTAATTTCTTCCACAGCCTGTTTATCCTTTGTATAGAGGAAGGGAACCTGATATGGCTGTCTCCTGAGAGGCCCTGCCAGAGCCTTACAAATACACAGGCGGATGTTAACAATCCAACAATTGTCCTGAGTGCGGGGTCCTTAACAGAGGAATTAGAGAAGGGACTGACAGAGGTGAAGGGGTTTGCAACCCTATAGGAAGAACAACAATAACAAGCAGACCCCCCCCCCCCC
>NW_022196912.1:107915392-107922602 GCF_008632895.1 Mastomys coucha | reverse complement strand
AGCTGCATATGTAGCAGAGGATGGCCTTGTCATGCACCAATGGAAGGAGAGGTTCTTGGTCCTATGAAAGCTCAATAGATGCCCCAGTGTAGGCGAACAGAGGGTGTGGAGGTAGTAGTGGGTGGGTGGGTGGAGGAACACCCTCATAGAATCTGGGGTAGGGAGGATGTGACAGGGTGTTTCTGTGAGGGAGGGAAACCGGGTAAGGGGATAACATTTGAAATGTAAATAAAGAAAATATCCAATTTAAAATAGTTTAAATTAAGAGAAATAAAAACTAAAGAGAAAACAGAAAAAAGAAAAAGTGATACTGGAGATCTATTTACAAAGCTCTTTCCATTCTCTTGTTCAAAAAATAATATCAGGATCCTATTACTGATAGCTCTCAGAACATTTGGGTCCTGTCTATTTCTGTACTACAACAGTTGTCTCTGTGAAAACATCATAATTGTAGCAGTTCCTTGGTTTAAATTTTTTCAAACATTAAAAGTGACTATGAGGAAAAGATAAGACACACATGCATATAGACATGATTTTGTTTTAAAATTTAAGTTACTTGACAGCTGGCTATGGCACAGAAAATGTAGTTTGTTCAGGACACTTAATCAGTTTAAGAAAATATTATAAGAGATAATGTTAATTAAATAAAAGGACCAAGAATAAATATTGAACATAATCATGAACTCTCCTCAAGGATTTGATAATCTAACAACATAGAGACATGTGTCTCAATGTGATACTTTCCTATTATTTAAATATTGATTACAAAATATCTCACAATGTTAAGTTCTCTGATATATATTAGAAGTACACTACAGGGAGAAACCAATGTTATACCTACATGGTACTTATATTATTCATGTAAAACAATTAATTAATCTTAAAACATTGATACAATATTTAAAGACATAATATGTGAAACTTACAAATAGATAACTAAAGGTATTTAACTTAATTATTTACGAGTCAATTTATCCCAAAACATAGCATTCAACTTGATGTCTAAATACTAAAATGGCTTAGCCTTGTATCACAATTATTAAAGCAGATGGCCAAGATGGAAAGACTATAAATGAGAAGGATTTTCAGATATTTGAAAACCAGAACGAGAGAAAATGTGGCTTATAAATTATGAGGAAAAGAAAGAGTAGAAGATAAGGCCTGGGGAAGATGATGTGACCTACATATGTCGAGTCTTTTTGATTTGAGTAATTAGATAACTGAGTTGATGTGTCTGGTTCCCAGTCTCTAGATGAGTAACAAATAATTGCTCTCTCTTTTTCAAAGGAAGTGTTCATTTTCATTTATTTTCAATAATATAAGGCTATTATTTAGAATTATATAGAGAAAGAAATCATCACAATGGATTTATATGTACTTCTGTGAAGTTTTAAAGAATGAACATTTTAGGTCTATTTCGTAATGGTCTCTTAAGTCCTTAACATTTTTTTTCATACACAAATTCTCCATTTCTGTTGATAAGATTGTTCTATGGCTTTGTCCAATATACTTTTATCTTTTATTGTAAGACCTGGAACTCACTTCCATAAGTATTTAAGGAAATGATTTGTAACTGTTAAAATTGGTTCAAATCCCCTAATATTAATGTTCCAACAAATGCTACAAACATAAGTAATGGGAAATGATTTTTAATAGTCAAAAACTCTATGTATTTTTTTTAGTTATATTGAACTCTGGAATTTTACCTTCTGTTTTTGTGGTCAGAGTTGCTAAAGTAATCAAAGCCATGGAATCAAGTCATGGCAGAAAGCCATAAGTTATTTTATAATATGTGCAGTAACAAATTTGAGTTCTAAGATATTCATTCATTTCTTCTCTTCCTCCTCTTCCTTCTCCTGCTCCTCCTCCTCTTTCTTCTTCTTTCTAATATTCTGATCAAGCTGGCCTCAAATTCATTGTCTACCTGAAAACAATTTTGAACATCTGACTTACCCGCTTCCAGGTTTTATGTATTTGGAATCTAGGTCTGCAATACTATCCCCAGATTGTATGTTATTAGGCATCAAACTTGGACTTTCATGTATAGGAGACAAATACTCAAATAAGCAACATTTCACCCATAAACACATACCCTGTTCAGCATATACTTTCCTTTTCATCATAATTTTTATCACACTGGATATTTTAATATGTCCTTTAAATACTTTAGAGAACTGCATTAAGCAATTGCCAGAACTCTCCTAAGGAATTAAAGGTTTTCAGGTTACTTTATAGTGGTGAAAAGAGAGGAGGATCCTGATTTGATCATTATCTATGAATCTTTCTACATACCATTGGTCAGGGTTCTCTAGAGGAACAGAACTGAGGGAATGAATATGTATATATACACATATATACATATATACATATGAATTGGTTTGTGAAACCAATCTTGCTGGGGCCACCTTCAGCCTCTCCTGCCTCTCCTCCAGAATCAGCCAGAACTCACTGGTCCCCACACCCATCTTGGGCCTGCTGCTGCTGCTGTTGCTCTCCATTCTGCTGCTCAGCCAGTCCCCACCACCCACCTGGCCACACCTGCAGCTCTACTACCTACAGAGGCCACCAGTGTGAGGCTCCCTTCCCAGGAGATGGCCCACCCCTTTCCACCACTATACCTCCTGCTGTCACTAGCAGCATGGGACCCACATCCCTAAGTTGTGTTATGTGCCCATGACCTTTCATGGCTCTCTCCTGTTTCTTAACAATAGCGAATGACGCAGTAATGACTTTTAAAAAGTGTGTGTGTGTGTGTGTGTGTGTGTGTGTGTGTGTGTGGTCTATAGTCCACCTAATTCAACAATTGCTGTCTAACAACAGAAAGTCTAAGAAACTAGGACATATATCATCTGGTCTTTAGTATATCTTAAAGTCCAGAAGAAGCAGTTCTCTAATGCCAGTGAAGAAAATTGACCTTCCAGTGAGGGAGGACAAGAAGGCTAAGACAGCAAGCCTTCTTTTATCCATGTGCTTTCTTAGCTGCCTGCCATCCATCCAGACTGCTAGAAGAAGGTATGGTCCTGATTAAAGGTGAGTCTCCCTACTTCCAAAGTTCTAGATTAAAAGTTGTTCTTCCACTTCAAATGATTTATTCAAGAAAAATCTCTCACAGCTGTAGCAAAACTGACACGAATGCCCAGCACACCACCTCTGACACTCAACCCCCTTCATTGCATATCAAATTTGATGCCATCTGGCATATAAACAAAATCACTTTCCACTTAAATTCAGATATGAGTAAGTTACTGAGAGTCATAGAAATTTATAAGAGATCATGTATGTGCTTAATGTAAGCCATAGTCATTATAATTATATATTACACAATCCAGTTAGAACTGTGGATGCTGCTGAGTCCAGATGCCCTCAGTAATTTGCTGAGTTGTTTGTAACTCAGTAGTGTAACATATCTTACTAAAAGTCCCACTTTCCTTCACCCAAAAGTCCTATCTCACTTCTTTTTCTTTCTTTCTTTCTTTTATTTGAAATCAAGTGAATAAAGTAGATGCAGAAAAAAAGACATTCACTCATTTGCATGAAGGACAATTACAAGTTAATTGATTTACATATAACTTGTTCTACATACAGCTTCCAAAATACATCTGTAAGTGTACCCCAAAGGTGTACCTGGAATAGAACATGATCAGAAAATCTCTCCTACAATATCCAATAAATTGAAAAGGATGGAAAATAAATACTGCCTAAAGTAGTTATATTTCTCAAAGACATTTGTATGGAAATCTTTCAAATGTAAAGCAGCCCCATTTTATCCTTGATTGCTCCTTCTGGGTGCTCCTCGCCATCTGAGCAGCAGTTATTACTTCATAATAATGACCATTACCATCTCTTGTTCAGTTCTTCTATTCTCAAACACAATGTTCAGAATGTCAAGGGTGACTGTGTCATGAATAATTCAAAAATGATCATTTTCTGAATTGTCAAGGCTGGTTTTGGGTGGGTTACTTCTGAAACTAGTTCACTGAGCGGCTCACCAGAATATGCTGGAAAAGGGCTTATGATTCTGGGTTTGTTTCTTTTCTCTACATGTGATGTTGTCTACAAACAAAAACAAGAACAAAAACTAAGAACTAAAAGAATTTAAGGAAAAAAAAACTGTAAGAAAGCTCCGCATAGAAGAGATTTCTGAGAGAGAAAAGCTTTCAGCACTAACAGTATAATGCAGGGAGCCCAGGATTTTATATGAGCATTCTCACTGTTAGGTACCCAGACATTTCTCCTCAGAATTCCTTTTTAGGCTCAGAGCCCTGGCAGTACCTCTGTATGACTGTTTTCTAAACCAAGGGTCTGTAGCTATGGTTCCAGCTTCAGCGACTCAAAAAGCACTTACTGAGAGAGAAACCATATCCAATAAAAGCAACAGGATTTGAGTGACTGGGCCAAGCCAATTTCTGTTTTGTATAACTGCTCAGGTTCCAGCCATTATTATTTTTTTTTTCCTAATAGATTGAAAAGCTCCATTTTTACTGCTGGGCTGAAACCAGGCAATCCAGTGGAAATAGTCGAGTGTCTTTCTATACAAGCTTGTAATTTCCTTTTCTATGAAGGTTATTTTGGAAATAAAGGAAAGTTATAAATCAAAGAAAACCATTAAGTTTTAGCTTTCCTCAGTTCTTTAGCCCCAGTCAGACTCAGAACCTTGAACCCAAATAGCTTGATAAAATTGAAACTGATCATTTTTTTTAAAACATTTTGGTATTTAATTAAGCATAGCATGTACTCTTATATTTCGGCACACGTTTGTAAAGGTCAGATAAAAACACAAAATTTGACTAGATTAAAAGACAAAATATAAAATGAGAAGAGAGAAGGGGACAACTAAAGTAAGAATACTGACAGGCATCTCAGGAAAACAACCTAGCTTTAAGTTAGAAGAATAACTCCCTAGTGATGTAAGAAACCATCGGCATGTTCACTGCATTTAATTAAAAACTATAGTATATAAAACAATTGACTTCATCATGACTTTCACACATGTATGCCATATACTTTACTCATATTCATCACCAAAACAATTCTATATTCTCCTTTGTCATGCCTACTTATCCTCTTTCTATTCTAAATAATCTCCTTTCTAGTTTCAGATTGTACACATGCATATATTATAAATATATAATAGTTTTTGAGTCTGTCTTACTTTGTTTAACATTAATACTCTCAGTTTTCATTTGCTGCCCTTCAATGGGACAATTATTTTCTTATTTATGATAGAAATCTATTATGTGTGCATGGTACATTTTTTCCACTCCTGTGGAGAGTGGAGGTTTGATTCATTCTTCTGGCTCCTGTTAATAGTAGAGCACTTATCACGAATGTTAATATAAACCTCTACATGCATACTGAGCAATTTCTTCAGTTAGGTATGCACCTGGGTGTGGTGCGCCTCTACTACAGAGTAGTTCAAATTTCAGTGGTTTGAGCAGGCTACATCTTGTTTATTAACCAAACTCCTTTGAATGTTATAAACCCGTACTTTCTTAACTCTCAATGTTTAAACGTTACAGCTATTGAGTGGGAAGATGTATACATTAAAAAACAGAAACCATGAAAATTCAAGCCAAGGAAGGTAACCTAATAAGTGGAAGTTTTTATTAGAAAATGATACATGCCATTAAGAAAAGCAATCTTCTTAGAACAAGGCTTTATTAGTTATCAAGATAACTGCAAGATGTAGTAGATAGAAATCCATGCTGATGCCCTAAATATTTATAGTTACAACTAAATTATATTTGAAGGAAAATATTGTAAATCTCTTCATGACTGATTAAAACCTCCAAGTCAATCAAAATTCAGTAATTAACTGAATTCTTCTATTATTTTTATTGTTCTTAACTGTATTTCCCAGAACTCAGACTAAATTGAGACTGTAAGTATAAATGTTCAATAGTATTTCATTATTTGTATCACACTAAGACTTGTGTCAAGTGTCCGTGAGGTTAATACAAATGAAATCAGTTGAATCATTAAAAATCACATCTATAGGAACTTTTGAAGCATCTATAATTTAAATAACTTCATAAATATCATGGAAACTGACACTACTCTGGTTTACTGAACTTACATCTATATTTTTCATCATTTACCTACTCAATGAGTTACATAGTATGTAAGACTTACATAAGAGTTAAAGAAATAAAATTTAAATTATCCAAATAAAACAATACACTATCGCAGGATACCCATCTCAATCAATTATCTACATCAGAAATCAAAAACTCTGACCCACCAACTAGAACCCCCAGTACTCCGAGGGACTAAACCACCAACCAAAGAGTACACATGGATGGACCCATGGCTCCAGGCACATATGTAGCAGAGGATGGCCTTGTTGGGCATCAATGGAAGGGAGGCCTCAGTGTATGGGAATGTCAAGACAGGAAAGCAGGTATGGGTGGATTGGTAAGCAGAGGAGGGGGGAATGGGATAGGGGGTTTTCAAAGGGGAAACCAGGAAAGGGGATAACATTTGAAATGTAAAAAAAAAGAAAATATCTAATAAAAAATTGAAAATTAAATAAAATTAGAGGGAAAAAAAGAAAAACAAAAACAAAAACAAAACAAAACAAAAACAACATCTCTGACCCAGAATGGTTCCTGTCTGAAAGAACTGCAGGGTCAAAATGGTGAAGAGCATGAGAGAAAGGAGGTCTAATGGCTGGCTCAATTGGGATGTAGCTCATTTGGAAGCCCCCAGGCCTGACACTATTACTGATGCTATGGCGTTCTAGCATGACTGCCTCCAAAAGGCCCAACAAGCAGTTGAAAAGTCAGATGCAGGTATTTGACCCAACCAATGGACAGAAGCTGGTGACCCCTGTGGTTGAATTAGGGAAAAGCTGGAAGAACCTGAGGAGGAAGGTGACCCCATAGGAAGACCAACAGTCTCAACTAGCCTGGACCCTTGCGATCTCTCAGACACTGAGCCACCAACCAGGCAGCATGCACCATCTGATATGTGGCCCCCAACACATATACAGCAGAGGACTGTTGGATCTGGGTTTAGTCAGAGAAGATGCACCTAACCCTCAAGAGACTTGAGTCCCCAAGGAATGGGAGATCTGGTGGGGTGGGGAAAGAGGGATGGGGACATCCTCATGGAGACTAGAAGAGGAGGTATGAGATATGAAACGGTCAGAGGACAGACTGTAATGAGGATATAAAGACTAGAGAGAGAGAGAGAGAGAGAGAGGGAGGGA
>NW_022196912.1:107900036-107915230 GCF_008632895.1 Mastomys coucha | reverse complement strand
AGAGAGAGAGAGAGAGAGAGAGAGAGAGAGAACTTAATCTAAGGTGGAATGGACATCCAGGAAAGGGTGAAGAAAGATTCTGAGAGCCAGAAAAAAAAACAGAGAATTTGCTTTGAGGTTGTACTTTTTCTACTTGTGGCAAGGGAGCTATGTCCATAAACAATGAACAATATGGCTATCAACACAAGACCAGAATAATTCTAACACTAGCTGTTATTTCAATAGATATGGGGAACATTTCAGGGTTCCCACTCCTAGATAAAGACCTAAAACTCACTAAGAAGTAGTGGGAAAAGAAGAATTATTCTTTTCCAGGGATGAGCTCTATGATTGTTTATCTAATAAGATGTCAGTCCTAGAAGCTCCTGTATGTAAGAAACACTGCATAAACATAGCATTATATATATATGTAACAATATTATATATAATATATAAATTATAAATATGTGTATATGATTAAATATATATATATATATATACATATATGTATCACATTCCTCATCATAAGAGGTTATGAGTAAGATGAAAGAACTAGAAAGGAGAAGGGGGAAATGATGCAATTATATATTAAGTAAAATGACAGAAAAAATAAAGGGAGGGTTTTAACGTATATAAATTAATACAAAATCTGAGATTTTTCTTCCACAAACTTTCTCATTTCAACTTCTAAATTTAGCTAACAAAATCTACATAAGATCCAATGGAAACATTTTTTCCTAGAAAACATTTTTAAAGAAATATTCTATGGTATAATATTATATTTACTGTGTATGAATATGAAATTAACACTAAATAACTGGATCATTAGTTAATGTAACATAAAGTAGGAATAATTGGAAGGCTGAATAGTAACCATACCACCAAAACTCTTGAAATACTTAAAGAATAGCTTTGAGAGAAGTAAGAGGTAATTAAGAGATAGTTAGAGGTGAGACTAATCAAAAAGTGTTTTATATATACAATATACATATATATGTATATACACAAAAATATACATATATTAAAATATTGAAGAACAAGTTCAGTATTAATATCTAAAAATACAAGTAACTAAAACATTTTGAGGGTTTTCTCTCCCTTTAATTTATACTAGAAATGTATTAGGTGTGGAGGTATAGTCATAAAAGTGTATGGATGGGACTCACAACATGAAGCCACAGAAATACCTCTAATTTTTCCTTCTTTCTGTTAGCTAGCTAAGAATAATGAAATTATTTAACATGCATCTCCCAAATGTGTCTGTAATCCCTTCCTGTAATGTCTGCTTTCTTTTGAGAGCCACTGAGGTATCTGGACAGGATAGTATTGTGAGTATCCTGAAATCTTTGTTTACTAACGCTAGACTATATCTTGTTTGTTCTTTTATTCTTAATCAGGACTCTCTAGGACTGTCTGTTTTTATCATTCAAGTGTATGAAATACATTGTGTACTCTGGCTCTTTGAGTGAGTGTTCCTGTGTTATGTAAAATTCCAATAAAAAAAATGTTTCCTCTTATTAATTGCCTTTGGTTACAAGAGCATTAGCTGTGATTAGGTGAAGGCTAAGGGAAATACATTATTTTTTTTTCTTTTCTACAGTACCATTAGCTGCAAATGTTAAGAGAGAAAATTGTCCTTTGAGAAAAACTGCAAGGCTCAAGGAAAATGGGTGATAAAATTTTATTTTGAATAAAATCTTCCTTTGACTAAAGCTTTATATGAGCAAATTAACTACTTTTTCATGCCTTGTAAATAGAGATTTTAGCTGTAATAAATGCCAATCCTACACAACATACTTTTGTTTTATATTTTATTTCCAGACAATTCTCAATACTAATTCTCAGACTAATTCTCAATATGAATACTATGTTCTTAATGGGGTTGCTATAAAAGCAGACACTTTCAAATGATTAGAATTAATGAGATTGAGAAACAAAGGGAAACAAAGCATTCTGTCAAAGCTCATGTCCTCAGGAAATTCCTCTAAAACATACGACCCTGACTATCATTTTCAATTCATCTGTTTCTTAATATATAAGCACACAAGTAAGAATTTAATGGGCATAGTTAGAGAAATTATTTAAATGAAAACTGGTAATTGAGTTGACTCTCATTCCCTGGTGGAAAGATAAGATTTTAAAAAGAGAAAAGAGCACAGGACTGAAAAACAAAAAACAAAACAAAACAAAACAACCCTAACCCAACAAGCAAGCAAACAGAACAAATTGAACAGTATAAGTCATATGAGAGGCCAGATCAAAGCAAAATGACTACAATTAAGTTCAATGGAACTAAAAATAACATCAATAACAACAACAAAAAAACAAAAATGATTTAAACTGACATATTATGTTAAATAATCCTGACCTGATGTTAACGTGCATAGAAGAGGATGTGACAAAAATCATTTGTTGAACTTTGATCAATCTTTTAAGAGGAAGGAGAGACAGAATGTCCAAAAATTAATGTTTAAGCTCATTCTAATATTATTGAGAGTATTAAGAGATCTATTGATGAAGTAACTATCTTAAGCTGATAATGCAATGATATAGATCAAACTTTTATGTTAGTATTTAGTGGGTAAAAGTTTCTTAACTAATTATGATTTTTATCATTGTAACTATTTCACTTTCAAATTATTGAATCATTTAAATCCTTTCTAACCCTGTTGTTGGTGAAAATACTGTAGAGCCAGAGGAGATAGAGGACCCTAGGAGAACATGGAGGTAGAGGACCCCAGGAGAACATGGCTCTCTGAGTCAGCTAGACAAGGCACCTATGAGTTACCAGATAATGAAGCAGAAAGCACAGAGCTTACACAGGTCTGTACACAGGAATCTCCTTATATATTATAGCTATTCGCTTATTGTTTTATGGGACTCCTTACTCTAAAACAAGAGTATCTGATGCTTGTTCCTGCTCTTGTGACTCTTTTCTCCTCTTGGGTTTTCCTATCTAAAACTGGTATGATAATGTTTGTTCCATCTTAGCTTATTTTCTTTTACTTTGTTATGTGTGGTTGTTGCCTCTTAGAAGAAGGCTGTTATTTTCTAAGGAGGCATAAGGGAGTTGACCCAAAGGGAAGGGAAGGCTGGGAGGAACAGAAAAGCATGGAAGGAGGACAAATTATAATCAGAATATTTTGTATGAGAAAGAATCTATTTTTAATAAGAGGGGGAAATTATTTATAAATCATTCACTGATAATGTAATGTCATGCAGTGGTGGTGCATGTCTTTAATCCCAGCACTCAGGAGGCAGAGACAGGCAGATCTCTGAGTTGGAGGACAGTCTGGTCAACAGAGTGAGTTTAAGAATAGCCAGGGCTGCAAAATGAAACCCTGGCTTGAATACCCATCCCCTTTCTAAAAAGAAATAATTTAAAATAAAGCTAAACAGAATAAAGCAAAACTTTTAGTCCTAAGACCATATGCCTCTATTGTAATGGATTCCACTAAAGCAATGGGAGTCCCTTATAGGGCTAACTTCACTAGCAAAAACACACTGGATCATTTTAGATGATTTAAATCAAAGATACCAGAGACAAGCTGCCCTAAGTGAACTGCATATGTCTCATTCACAAACACATGGAGATCAAATCAAAACACCAAACATATATTGTAACCAGAAATATGTACAAATTAAATGACAAAATTTATACTTCTATGTAATCTAACACAGTAATTTTTTTTCTGGGTATATGAAGCAGAAGTTTCCAAACTTATCTATGCTGTTTAATAGATAGTAAAACTTAGACAAAACCAGTTTACATGGTATGCTACTTTAATTCCAAGTCAGAAGGATTAATCTTTCCTTTAATGATTTAGTCAACCAAAACTAATTTAACACCTGCTAAATTTGAATTATATGGGCACATAAGACAAAGGTCTTGTTCTTATGATTTAGCATGTGATATAAACAACTGATGCATTCCCATTTAATCATCTTCATATAACAGGCATATACCAAGATGTTAGAAGAATGAAAATATGGCCACAGAATAACGGAAGGAAACAAGGAAGGGTGGGTTTCACCTGATTATACTACATATTATATCATAAAAGAATTACAGGATATTATACAAAAGCTTCCAAAGACTTAAAGGACTGAATCACTATAGTTTATATTGCTTCTTTTACAGGTACGTTGGTGATAAAGTTTAGTGCTACAAGGAGACAAACAGGTGGAAACACATCTACTTGTCAGTTATTGGATAGACATAAATCAAAGTGCAATTGTGATGACATTGCTTTCTAAAGAACTGCACTCATGATTATTTATATCAACAGCTTCAGTTTAATGTAAATTAGAATGGATCAGGTTGTATAATCCCTCACAAAATACAGCACTGGAGTGCATGGTGCTACTTGGCATTCTTTCCAGAATTTACACAGATGAATTATTGTTTTTCTTCAAGTGTGGCAACAACAAGATTTGTCTTTTTATGGAGAATTAAGTTGAGAGTTAGATGGAATAAGTTTGATAGTATAAATAACATTTGAAATATAAACACAATATTTTAGTTTTTTTCACTTAACCTTAGAATATAAACTTACTGAAATTAGTATCACGTGTTAAGAATATACATTTAATTACTGTGAATCTATTTATTGCCGTTTAAGTTTACAAAGCTTGCTTTATAATTGATCTTCCTTTAAACATATGTTTTAAATAATGAGCATGTGACATAGTATATCTTATGGTGGTGTCTTATTTAACTCACAGTCATTAACTAAATATCAATTATAAAACATATTTAATTAATTTGAATCTGCTTTCCAAAGACTATATTCCATGATAGTATGAGATCATTTTTCATTCATTTTTTTTTGAAACAGTAGGGTACATTCACACAAACTTCTTATTAAATTACATTGCTAACAAATCTCATTTCATACAACTTATCCAAATACAAATTAAAACTAAATGAAAGACCAAATCTGAGAAAATGACTTTTGGAGACAGACATACCGAATGTCTGAAAACAAGCCTTAGTTTGTTTACCTAAAAAGACTTCATTTGGGACCTTGGACTCAGGGACCACAATAGGAGAGTTAGGAGAAAGACTGAAGGAGCTGAAGGGGATGGGAACCCCATAAGAAGAATATCAACTAGCTGGACCTCCCCAGAGCTCCCAGGGACTAAACCACCATCCAAAGAGTACACATGGATGGGTCCATGAGTCCAGCTACATATATAACATTTGGCATGAATGGGAGGAGAAGCCCTTCATCCTGGGGAGGCCAGATGCACCAGCTTAGGGGGTGCTATAGGGATGAGGCTACAGGAATGAGGTGTGGGGAAGCATCCTCTTAGAGGCAAAGGGAAGGGAGGATGCGATGAGTTACTTGCAGAGGGGGCACCGAGAAGGGGGACAGCATTTGAACTGTAAATAAATAAAATAACCAATTAATAATGATAATAATAATAATAATAATAATAAAGACTTCATTCTTCAATTTGTTTCATGATATTTCTAATTGCCTTGAAGTCCAACATCTGAAATAGAATGTGTTGTTTCTATGATTTTCTTGGAACTGACTAAAAGGTTAATAAATTATTTTATTTACTGAGATAAATATCTGAGTTTTTTTTTTCCCAGCATCTGGGCTAGTATTGACAGAAAGCTATTTGGACATATTACAGGGACAATGAACAGCCCTAACTAATTCTTAGACCTGTCCTGAGGAGGGGTAGAGTGGGGAAATTATTAAAGCACTGATGTTACCTTTTACATAACTATAAACTATAGGCTTCTTTAAAAAACTAATAATTAAATATGCAGTTGCCCCTTTGAATTTCTTAGTTCAAAGACATTAATCATATGGCATATCAATATTCACATATCTCTGAGTCCCTTAGGTAAATATTTGAGTACTTTCATATAACCTATACACTTATAAGAATATTTATATTTTATATTTTATTTATTTTAATTTATTTTCAGATTTCTTGTTATATTTAATACATGCCAAGTATATAAACATTTGTATAATCTCATATTATAGACAAGGTATTAAGGACAAAGAAAAGTCTTAAAATTTTTGATACAGAAAAATTTGGAAATATCTTCAACTTGTAATCAACTGTGATGAAGAGCATGCTCTGTATAATATACGAATATATTCATATGTATGCAAGTATGTATATACACATCTGCATAAATATTAAGCTGTATATGTCTAGAAAAGTATAACCATGTTCCAATATTTAAATGTGTCTTGACAAACTATTCATGCCAAACCCAGAAAGGGTCATTTGCAAAATTAGAACATGGATTCTAAAACAAAAAACAGTTTATCTGACTAGGACATTAGTGATTATACAGAAAGAATTAAAGAATAATGTGGTTCTAGAGCTAAAACTTCTATTGTGTTAATGAGATTTGAATGGTTTATGCTTTAACACTATGACCTTGGCTTTTAGAAACATGTTGTTGAGAGACTAGAGCCAGAGAATGATTATCAAAATTCAGCATGACCCTCAACACTAGCACTTTGTTGCCTTTATTACTATAGATAAGTTGTTATGTGCCAAAAAGACATTTACATGTTAATACTCTAAAAGAGTTTTATTAGTGCATGTGTATTTTGTACATAGGCCTAGTCTACTTATAGGCACAATAAAACAGATTATGTTTTTTCTATTCCTCTTAAAAATTAAAGACAAAGAAAAGCATACATGGGTCTAGTAGATATAAGGTTAAAAAGGAAAAATAGAGATGCATTCTCAGACCCAAAACTCCCTTCTCCAGTAGACACCTGTGAATAAAACATTGGCTTCTGTCCTACATATTCAAGAAATTAAATTCAGTCTACATGGAAATATATATTCCCCTTTTCCTACAGGTAATGCCACATCTTAACTAATAACTCAATATTGTGGTTTGAGACTCAAGTAAAGAAACTGATTATTCTCTTCAGAAATTTCTATCAACAGAACACTGAAAAGTTAACCTTGTTTCATGTTTATCTGTTTTTGTTTGATTGATTCCTTTTTATTTAAAAAAATCATAACATAGATATTTGATCATGTTCCCTCCTCTTCTTAACTACTCCCAGATCCCCCCACTTCCCTACACACCTCTACTTCATTCTCTCTCTCTCTCTCTCTCTCTCTTTCTCTCTCTCTCTCTCTCTCTCTCTCTCTTTGTCTCCAAATTAAAAATAAATAAAATTCAGAAAATGAAAATCAAAACAAAGAATTGAAAGATCAATAAAACATTAAACAAGGAGAAAACAAAATGAAATGTGGAAATAAGAAAAGAAAAGAAAAAGAACATGAACTTCATTTTCTGTAGTCCAACTGTTCTTGAGCATGGAGACTGCCCTGGAGTTTGGTTTATATATTCAGGTACACTTCATTGGAAAAAAATATTTTTCATTTGCCAGCAGGTATCAATTGCAAAACCAAAAAAAAAAAATGATTCCTGGTTAGTTTGGGACCATATGCCCATGTCTTAGTTAGGGTTTTATTGCTGTGAAAAGATACCATGACCACTGCAAATATTAAAATGGAAAACATTTGACTGTGCTACAGTTTCAGATGTTTGCTGCAGTATCATCATGGCAGAAAAATGACAGCTTGACTTCAGACAGGGTGCTGAAAGCAGAGCTGCGAGTTCTAATTTTGGATCCACAGACAGCAGGAGGGACTGTGTTATACTGACCAGAATTGAGCTGATAAGAACTCAAAGCCTGTGGAAGCACAAAGTGACACACTTCATCCAACAAGGCTATACCTATTCTAGGAAAGGCGCACATCCTAATAGTGCTACTCCCTATGGCCCATTCAAAGACTGGAGTCTATGGGAGCCAATCCAATCCGAACAATGGCAGTCCATTTTTTCTTTCAATTCTGATAGCCCAGCTGGCTTGAACCTGTGAAGGTCTAGGGCAAGGTGCCAAAATCTGTTTGTTTTTATATGTACATTAGTCCTGTTGACAATGATAAAAGTGACCAAGAACCTGAGACTAGATAGGTCATGGAACTAGGAGAAAACATAATACTATTTTGCTAAAAGAACATAGCAATTAAATAACTCCTAAGAACATAATTATATGCCTATCAATAAGTGTCTCATTCAACCCTTTTCAGAGAAGGTTATTTGACAGTATAGAAATTATTTTTATAAGACCCTTGGATTAAAATAGTCATCATAGAATTAAAATATCCATGTGTTTGCACTTTATGAACCCATGAATATCTCTGTCTTCCAGGAATAAGTTAATACTGTACAACTGGTAATACATATTTGTGCAATCAAGAAAAAGGAATGATGTTGACATAACTTTCCCATTGGTTGACATAACCACTCAGAGGTACACACTGACTCACCCTCTAAACAACTTTAATGTAGCTAACACTGATTTGTGGATATAGAAGCTCATGGGATAGCCCTCTGATTTCAAAGTCTTGGAATGAAGCAAATATAATTCATGACCATTTTGCCAACTGACAAATAAGGAGATCTTATAATGCAAAAACAAGTAAAAGTATAAACGAATGTAATAATTTTACTTAGAAACTAAGTTATCAAGAAGAGTTCTGCAAAAAGCACATTCTCAAGATTCTTATTTATAAACATAAACAGTATCTTAAATCACATCCAAGACAATAACAAGGTTGATGATGATAGGCGCGTATTTCTGTAAAAGAATCATAATGTCTTCAGTACCTTAGAGGGTTAGTTTCTCACAGTTGAGTATGTGACCTACAAGTAAAACTGATCTGGACCTACAGTGTTTGAGTTTTTCATTAAAAGCTCCCTCTCTGTGTGTATGGCATCACTAACTCGATTTATGAATTTGAAAACTATTGCAAGGTTCTCAGTAACATAGAAAGATCCACCTGATGTTTTACTTGAAAGCAGAATGAGTTTCTCTTCTAGTGATTTCAGAAGATGGTCAGTACATTCCCCTTGCATGTCAATGTATGTACCTAAAGGACCATGCTAGACTAGTGCTTGATTTGAATCATTGCTAGGTCAAAATCTGCTTAGGAGCACCATATTATCAGTATACTTTACAGGGCAAGAGTGAAATTCAGATAATGAGAGGTCAATGGTGGGCAGTATTTCTCTACATGGTTATAATATTTTATGTTCATTTTTATTATATGTTTTCAATGATACTCCCACAAATATACACACCGAGAATCTTCAAGTTTCTCACTACTAACAAAAAAAGAATAATAGATTGTCCCATATAGCTTTTAATATAACATCTATACCTAGAAAAATAAATTGTTGAAAATGGTATTTTCAATTAAAACCAAGGTTAGAACATATTTAATCAGTTTCAGGCAGCCCGGAATAAGAACCATTACTCATGACCTCATGACTTTTAGTTACTTTTGGGAAGTCTGGCACAAGCAACTGCATCTCACTGTGGTTGAGACATGGTCTTATCATAAAGTTTAGGCTGGCCTCAAATTTATAGACCTCTTATTTCAACATAAAGCATAGTATATTATAACACCAATTTTTAAAAAGTCTTAATACTCCAAGGAAATAAAATTGAGCAAAACAGAAAAGTTAATGAAATTCCCAGATCAAAATGTAGAAGGGAGCTCATTGTCTTTTACCAAGAGTCAGAAAAAGCAAAGCAGGCTTTTAAATGGATTTGAGAATGAAATTGTCAGTAACATAAGAAGAACTCCTCTATGAACATGCACACTAAACATATTAATTAAATGAACATAGAATCCAAATATAATATTACACATTTTACAAATGATATTGTTTTTATTGCAGTAGAAAAGATTTAAATTTATTGATGGCAAAATTAAAATTTAAAGGATCTACGTATATATACAGGTATATGTACATAGGTGTATAATTTGAAGTGTATAAAACTGCATAATTGCTACCATGTAGCAACAATCATGATTTAATTTAACTTTTTTAGGGAAATATGCTGGTGGTGGTGGTGCTGCTGCAGTCATGAAGTACAGTGTTTCTAATGCTAGGTGTTTAGTTTGTTTACTAGCTTGCTTTGTGGCATTTCTCTGCATGAGTACATTATTATATGCTTATTTTATTGCATGTTTTTAATCTACACTCCCATTAACCTATACTTTGAGAATCACCAGATTCTCTGGTCTGACTTGTCTGACCTCAGTGGGAGAGATGTGCCTAGTCCTTCAGTGGGTACCAAGAGATGGTCCCTTATCAGATGAGAAGGAGTGGAGATTGGTGAATATGTGACTGGGGGGACTGTAAATGGAATGTAAATTAATAGAAAGAAAAAGACACGGGAACAGATTTTTACATTTCATTTATTTATGTGACATCTATTCCTAGAAGTATAATGTAGTAAAAGGGTATTTACAACTTAAAAATGCATTGCATATTTACTAGTTGCAGTCCAGATGTCTAATGATACACACAATTTGTCATTTCTCTAGTTTTTTCAATAACATTTGACGGTACATAGGCTTTTCTATTATTGTGAGATATTATCTAGAGATTTAAAGACTATTATTGTTATTATATTGAAATGAAGCAGTTACTAATTTTTAAAATTTTTTTCCAAGTAAAAAATTGAGGGAGTGTTCTAACCCAGGGACTCAGGTAAGATCGCCATTTTTCTCTCCGGTGACTTTCTAAGGTGGGACCAGCCTGGAGGCAGAGGCCTCACAAGTGACAGGGCAGCTGGGACAGGATCCTTTCTACCTCCATCTACACGTAGGAGGGACAGCAGATCCACAGCCCTCTCTGCACATTTCTGGCAAGTCTAGAGCCAGTCTCCAGGGTGTGCTCTGACCACAGGACCCAGGAGGGACAACTGAACCACAGCCATCTGCACACAGGTTTTACCAGAGGAGAGCTTATGTCCCAGAAGTACTGACACAGGTTTACAGACCCACAGGAGGAACAAGCTCCAGCCAGAGACAGCAAGAACATCTAAAACCAGAGATCAACAGATGGTGAAAGGCAAAAGCAAGAATCTTACCAATAGAAACCAAGACTACCTGTCTTCATCAGAACCTAATACTCCTACCACAGCAAGTCCTGAATATCCCAAAACACGGGAAAAACGAGATTTGGATCTAAAAATCATATCTCACGATGGTGATAGAAAAATTTAAGAAGGACATGAATAACTCCCTTAAAGAAATACAGGAGAACACAGGTAAAGAGGTACAAGCCCTTAAAGAGGAAACACAAAATCCCTTAAAGAATTACAGGAGAACACAAGTAAACAGTAAAAGCCCTTAAAGAGAAAACACAAAACTCCCTTATGGAATTGCAGGAAAGCACAACCAAATAGGTGAAGGAATTGAACAAAACCATCCAGGACCTAAAAATGGAAGTAGAGACAGTTAAGAAATCACAAAGAAAGACAACTCTGGAGATAGAATCATAGGAAAGAAGTCAGGAATCATAGATGCAAGCATCACCAACAGAATACAAGAGATAGAAGAGAGAATCTCAGGTGCAGAGATACCACAGAAAACATTGACACAACAGTCAAAGAAAAACAAAATGCAAAAAGTTCCTAACCCAAAACATCCAGGGAATCCAGGACACAATGAGAAGACCAAACCTAAGGATAATAGGTATAGAAGAGAGTGAAGACCTCCAACTTAAAGGGCCAGTAAATATCTTCAACAAAATTATAGAAGAAAACTTCCCTAACCTAAAGAAAGAGATGCCCATGAACATACAAAAAGCCTATAGAACTCCAAATAGATTGGACCAGAAAATTAATTCCTTCTGCCACGTAATAGTCAAAACACCAAATGCACAAAACAAAGAAAGAATATTAAAAGTATTAAGGGAGAAAGGTCAAGTGACATATAAAGGCAGACCTATCAGAATTATACCAGATTTCTCGCCAAAGACTATAAAAGCCAGAAGATCCTAGGTTGATATCATATAGACCCTAAGAGAACACAAATGCCAGCTGAGGCTACGATACCCAGCAAAACTCTCAATTAGTGTAGCTGGAGAAATCAAAGTATTCGATGACAAAACCAAATTTACACAATATATTTCCACAAATCCAGCCCTTCAAAGGGTAATAAATGGAAAACTCCAACACAAGGAGGGGAACTACATCCCTGAAAAAGCAAAAAAAGTAATCTTCCAAAAAAACTAAAAGAAGATAGTCACATGAACAGATTTCCAACCCTAACAACAAAAATAACAAGAAGCAACAACTACTTTTCCTTAATATCTATTAATATCAATGGACTCAATTCCCCAATAAAAAGACGTAGACTGTCAGACTGGGTACGTAAACAGGACCCAATGTTTTGTTTCATACAGGAAACCCACCTCAGTGACAAAGACAGACACCACCTCAAAATAAAAGGCTGGAAAACAATTTTCCAAGCCAATGATCTCAAGAAAAAAACTGGAGTAGCCATTCTAATACTGAACAACATCGACTTTCACCCTAAAGTGATCAAAAAAGATAAGGAGGAGGGACACTTCATACTCATCAAAAATATGATCTACTAAGATGAACTCTCAATTCTGAACCTCTATGCTCCAAATGCAAGGGCATCTACATTCATAAAAGAAACTTTACTAAAGCTCAAAGCACACATTGTACAGCACACAATAATAGTGGGAGATTTCAATACTCCATTCTCTGCAATGGACAGATCATGGAAACAGAAACTAAACCAGGACACAGTGAGACTAATGGAAGTTATGAAACAGATGGATTTAACAGATATCTATAGAACTTTTTATCCTAAAACAAAAGAATATACCTTCTTCTCAGCACCTCATGGTACCTTCTCCAAAATTGACCATATAACTGGTCACAAATCAGGCCTCAACAGACACAAGAAGATTGAAATAATTCCTTGTATCCTATCAGATCACCATGGACTAAGGCAGTTCCTCAATAACAACATAAAAAATTAGAATGCCCACATACATGTGGAATCTTAACACTCTACTCAATGATAACTTGGTCAAGAAAGAAATAAAGAAAGAAATTAAAGATTTTCTAGAATTTAATGAAAATGAAACCACAACATATCCAAACTTATGGGACACAATGAAAGCAGTCCTAAGAGGAAAACTCATAGCTTTAACTGCCTCCAAAAATAAACTGGAAAGAGCATACACCAGCAATTTGACAGCACATCTGAAAGCTCTAGAACAAAAACGGTGCAAATCCACCAAAAAGGAGTCAAAGGCAGGAAATAATCAAACTCAGGGCTGAAATCAACCAAATAGAAACAAAAAGAACTATACAAAGAATCAGCCAAACCAGGAGCTGGTTCTTTGAGAAAATCAGCAAAATAGATAAACCCTTAGCAAAACTAACTAGAGGGCACAGAGACATTATCTTAATTAACAAGGTCAGCAATGAAAAGGGAGACATAACAACAGACACTGAGGAAATCCAAAAAAATCATGAGATCCTACTACAATAGCCTATTCTCAACTGCCGTGCACACTCTGCATGGCAGCAGTATTTGAGGCAAAAACTTCAAGGAAGTCAGTCTCCTGCCCCTGCATTGTTGCCTGGCACCCCTAACTCAGAGGTAGCCCAGATATGTCCTCATACTCATGTGCTAGGAGCCCACCAAGATATGATTTATTAACAGCTAGGCAAAATTAGACATTGCTCTCTGACCTTTACCTATGTTCCAGCATCTTATTCAAACCCTGGCTTGGAATTTACCCACCTAAGCTAATTGCATTGTGGGTAGGGCATTGAAGTTTACAGAATGGGAGACTTATCCCAGGGCAAGGTCAAGTAAAATCCTCAATCTCAGTCAAGTACTGCAGCTGAACCACTCCTAGGAATTAGCAAGAGACATGCCTTTACTTGCCCAAAAGATTAGCATAGTGGGCATTTTATCTAGGATGGGCAGGACTTTGAGCAGAGTGTGTGTGTGTGTGTGTGTGTGTGTGTGTGTGATTCAGCATTCAGCATTCAGCATTGAGGATTTGAGATTAGAGCCTCTGTCCTCCTGGGCCTCCCCCCCCCAACCCCCGGCTGGGCCCATGTGGCCCAAGCATGCTCGGAGCCCAGGGGTGCTGCACCAGTCCAGAGGAGATGGCTGCTGTTTTTAGATCCAGAGTGTTTTAGATGGCTTCAGAGGTACCCTGACCACTGAGCTTCCAGATTTTTCATTTCTCTTTGCAATGATTGTAAAAGCCTCATGTCATTTTTAGGAAATACATTCAGATAGCACACTTCTTTGTGTAGTGTCTATTTATCACCAGCCGAATCCCTTGCACACCTGGCCAGAACTCATCGTCCTGCGGTACAAGGGCTCTCCGCTGAAACCCCATCCATGACACTAAACAAAACTGGAAAACCTGGATGAAATGGACAATTTTCTAGACAGATACCCGGTACCAAAGTTAAATCAAGATCAGATAAACAATCTAAACAGTCCCTAATCAGCTAATGAAATAGAAAGAGTCACTAATAGTCTACCAGCCAAAAAAAGCCCAGGACCAGATGGATTTAGTGCAGTTTTATCAGACCTTCACAGAAGATCTAATACCAATACTTCTCAAAGTATTCCACAAAATAGAAAGAGAAGGTATTCTACCCAATTCATTCTATGAAACTACAATTATTGTGATACCAAAACCACATAAAGACCTAACAAAAAAAGAAAACTTCAGACCAATTTCCCTTATTAATATCAATGCAAAAATACACAATAAAATTATTGCAAACTGAATCCAAGAACATATCAAAACAAAAATCCATTATGATCAAGTAGACTTCATCCCAGAGATGCAGGATGGTTCAATATATGGAAATCCATCAACCTAAATCACTATATAAACAAACTCAAAGAAAAAAAAAACATATGATCATCTCATTAGATGCTGAGAAAGCATTTGACAAAATCCAACATCCCTTCATGATAAAAGTCTTAGAAAGATCAGGAATTCAAGGCCCATACTTAAACGTAGTAAAAGTAATATACAGCAAACCAGTGGCCAACATCAAACTAAATGGAGAACTTGAAGCAATCCCACTAAAATCAGGGACTAGACAAGGCTGCCCAATTTCTCTCTACCTATTCAATATAGTACTTGAAGTCCTAGCCAGAGCATTTAGACAACAAAAGGAGATCAAAGGGATATGAATTGGAAAGGAAAGGGGGAGGAGGGAGGGAACACAGGTTTGTTTTAGTTTTTGCTTCTTTTATTTTCTTTCTTTCTTTCTTTCTTTCCTTCTTTTTTTTTTTTTTTTTTTTTTTTTTTTTTTTTTTTTTTT
>NW_022196912.1:107895034-107900017 GCF_008632895.1 Mastomys coucha | reverse complement strand
AGGAGTTATTGTAAATAAAGAAAACATCTAATAAACAATTAAAAACAAAACAAACTGGAAAGGAAGAAGTCAACTTATCACTATTTGCTGATGATAAGATAGTGTACTTAAGTGACCCCAAAAATTCCACCAGAGACCCCCTAAATCTGATAAACTTCAGCAAATTAACTCAAGCAAATCAGTGGCCGTCCTCTACACAAAGGATAAACAGATGGAGAAAGAAATTAGGAAAACAATACCCTTCACAATAGTTACAAATAATATAAAATACCTTGTTGTGACTCTAACTAAGCAAGCAAAAGATCTGTTTGACAAAACTTTAAGTCTCTGAAGAAGGAAATTGAAGAAGGTCTCAGAAGATGGAAAGATCTCTCATGCTTGTGGATTGGCAGGATTAATATAGTAAAAATGGCTATCTAGCTGAAAGCAATCTACAGATTCAATGCCATCCCCATCAAAATTCCAACTCAGTCTCTGCTTCATAGTTACTCTCAGCAACTCCCTCCATGGGCATTTTGTTCCCCCTTTTATGAAGAAATGAAATATTGCATTTTGATCTTCCTTCTTCTTGAGTTTCTTGTGGTTTGTGGATTGTTCTTCCTGTATTCTGAACTTCTGGGCTAATAACCACTTATCAGGGAGTACATACCATGTGTGTTCTTTTGTGATTGGCTCACCTCACTCAAGATGCCAAGACTAACTATGAAGCAGAGACTGAAGGAAGGACAAGCCAACCTGATATAGCTGTCTCCTGAGAGGCTCTGACAGTACCTGACTAATACCGAAGTAGAGGATCAAAGCCATCCATTGAACTGACTACAGGGTCCCCAATGAAGGAGTTAGAGAAAGGACCCAAGGAGCTGAAGGGTTTGCAGCCTCTTAGGATGAACAACAATATGAACAAACTAGTACCCTCAGAGCTCCCAGGGATTCAACCACCAACCAAGGACTGATTGTTCTGGCAGCATGTGTATAGTAGAGGATTGCAAAGTCGTTCATCAATGGGGGGAGAGGCCCTTGGCCCTGTGAAGGTTCTGTGCCCCAGTGTAGGGGAATGCCAGGGCCAATAAGTGGGAGATGGTGGAGTGGCAAGCAGGGGGAGGGGGGAGGCAACTGGGGTTTGTTCCTGTTGTTCTTTGTTGTTTAGTTTTGTTTTGGCAGGAGGAAAAACTGGGAAAGGAGAAATCATATGACATATAAATAATGAAAATATCTAATAAAAAAATTCCAACTCAATTCTTCACAGACTTAGAAAGTGCAATTTGTAAATTCATCTGGAATAACAAAAAAATCCAGGATAGCCAAAACTATTCTTATTTAAAAAGACCCTCTGGTGGAATCAACATCCTGGACCTTAAGCTGTACTACAGAGCAATTGTGATAAAAACTGCATGGTATTGGTACATTGACAGGCAAGTAGATCAATGGAATAGAATTGAAGACCCAGAAATGAACCCACAAATCTATGGCCACTTGATCTTTGACAAAGGAACTAAAACCATCCAGTGGGAAAAAAAGACAGCATTTTCAACAAATGATGCTGGTTCAACTGGAGGTTAGCATGTAGAAGAATGCAAATTGATCCATTCCTATCTCCTTGTACAAAGCTCAAGTCCAAGTGGATCAAGGACCTCCATATAAAAGCAGATACACTGAAACTAATAAAAAAGCAAGTGGGGAAGAGCTTCAAGCACATAGGCACAGGGGAAAGTTTCCTGAACAAAACACAAATTGCTTCTGCTCTAAGATCAAGAATTGACAAATGGGACCGTGTAAAGTTGCAAAGCTTCTGTAAGGCAAAAGACACTGTCAATAGGACAAAACAGCAACCAACAAATTAGAAAAGATCTTTACCAATCCTATATCTGGTAGAGGGCTAATATCCAATATATACAATGAACTCAAGAAATTAGAGTCCAGAAAACCAAATAACCCTATTAAAAATGGGATACAGAGCTAAACAAAGAATTCTCAACTGACGAATACTAAATGGCTGAGAAGCACCTAAAGAAATGTTCAACATTCTTAGTCATCAGGGAAATGCAAATCAAACCAATCCTGAGATTCCACCTCATACCAGTCAGAATGACTAGGATAAAAAACTCAGGTGACAGTAGATGCTGGAGAGGTTGTGGAGAAAGAGGAACACTCCTTCATTGCTAGTGGAATTGCAAGCTGGTACAACCACTCTGGAAATCAGTTTGGAGGTTCCTACGGAAATCGGTCATAGTACTACCAGAGGATGCAGCTATACCACTCCTGGGCATATATTCACAAAATGCTCCCACATGTAATAAGGACACATGCTCCACCATGTTCATAGTAGCCTTATTTATAATAGCCAGAAACTGGAAACAACCCAGATGTCCCTCAACAGAGGAATGGATACAGAAAATGTGGTACATTTATACAATGGAGTACTACTCAGCTATTAAAATGAAACTGAACTACTGAACTACTGAACTACTAATTGTTTTCCTTTGTTCCGAATAAATATAAATATTCATGGAAATATCTATGAAATAAAGGCTTGCAAAATAAAAAAACAAAAAAACAATGAATTTATGAAACTTTTAAGGATATGTTGCTTTTTTTCTTTAGAAGAAGTAATGAGATGAGAGCTATAACCAAGGTGTCCAAATACATGGATCGGGTTGAGCCCAGAGAATTTCTCTTTCTGCTCTACCTATCCCTGGGCCTAGGTTCTGGTCTTCTGGGTCATTCACATTCTCTGGCTAGTTTTGTCTTCAGCCCTGTCTTGCTTGTCTCTGTAAAACTGAGTGAAAATTACCTCCTCTCCCTCTCCATGCACTCTTGAGTTGCCTCTCTTTTTTGTGCTGTTATCGTAAGAATTGGGGAATCCCATCTCTGACTCATTTTGTCAAATTTTTCTCTGATTTCTCACTTTTTTTTTTTAACCCATCAAAATCTCACTTTCAAACACAGTAGTTTCTTTCTACAAACTAACTTTACCTTCCTTTAGAGGCATTAAAGATGTGTACTAAGGGTGTGTCTGTATTTCAGTAAGAGGGATTAAAGCTGTGTCATTCCAGCTGAATCACACACTTTGAAGGATCTCTTATAAGAGCAGTCACATTGCTGCATGATAAAATGATTTAATGATAAAATCTGATTAATACTCTTCTAATGACTGATTGATAGCAAATTGAATATATTCTCAAATTTTCATATACATTTTAAAAATCATTATGGTACCAATAAACATACATTTAATTTACCTCTAAACAATCTATCTTTTCTCCTTTTTAAGTATTCTGATTTTGGTCTTACTTAAAAGATTTTTATCAAATTTCTGATCTGTGACATAATTTTTATATTTTGTATATTTGTGTATATGCATAAGTTTGTGTATATTTGTGTGTATATTTGCCCAAAGGAGGTTGGAAGAGTTCTTTTTGTTCCTTTTGTTTTAATAATTAAAATGTATTGTTTGTACAACATTTTTAAAAATCTAGAAAAAAAATGGCGACTAGACCTCGGCTGTTTTTGATCTAAGTCTTTTTATCCTTTTCTTTTCTCTCTAAGTGTGAGAGATTAAGTATTTGATTTATCTTGGATTAACTTTGTGTTTTTAATGACTCTAGACTCATCCATATATTTTGGAGGTTGAACATGGAATGGAAAGGCAAGGTAGGATCTGGTGGAATTGTCAGATTAGGCTGTGCGATCAGTGTCAAGCCTGGAGAATGAGAAGGTAACTGGTAAAACCAAGTTCCATGGACCTCACCAGTTTAGAAAAATGCACAAGATTTATTTTTTATAACCTACTCAGTCCAAGTATTGTGGCCCATATATAAATATGTTTGATACCATCCACTGGAGCATCAAACACCTGCCATTGATCCTTAAATAAAGGATGATTCCCGTGTCACAAAACATAGTCTACCCTCCACACTCATCAATAAAAACTGGGACCTAAGGATATCTGTCTCACCTATGCTAAAAATTTATCTAGCTTTACCTGGTATAGGTCAAACTCAGGCAACCATAGCTGCTGTACCTGCTCTATTATTTTTATGATAGCCATGTCAAGTCCCAAAGACATTATTTAATAGCATTTGTCTCCATATTTTCTGGCATTAACATACTTTCTGTCTCAATTTCATTATGTTCTCTGAGACTTCCTGGTAGTGCAGTTAATATAGATATTCCATTTAATGCTGAGTAAGTTAACCATTATACATTGTTTCATTGACTAGTCCTCACAGGACAAAGAGGTTTCTCAGATCAAGATTTAGTGAAACCCAGGTCTATAGGTAAAATCATAAATGTTTAGAAGGCAATTAGCAGAACCATTTATTTAGCATTATTTAGCAGAACCATTATTTAGCAAACTAGCAATAGCATGTTCAACCTTAGGGCCTATGATCTCCTCAGCCATGGGATGTTGATCAGGATCAAAATAAAAGGCATGAAATTTATGCCTGTGGACCAAGCTGCAACTTCCATCTATAACAGTTGTGACACTATGGTGCAGTAGGCACATCTTGATGCACAGCTCAGTTTTGCAGTTTTCAAAAGTTGGTTCTGACTGAACAAACACTTTTTTTTTTTTTTACTCTATCAGTCTGCATTGCACTTCTTGGCTCCAGGGAAGCTAACCAGCAGGGAGGAAGTATCTTGTGCAGATTGTGATGAAATTCTCTGTTCCTACAAGCAATGTGTGTGGTGAGGTATGAGATCTTATATGGTTGCTATGGAGGGTAACTAAGTGCAGTGATAATTAACTATCTCATTTTGGAGAACTCTGGTGTCTTCTTCACAAATAACTTATTAAGAGTATCTCATGTCTTATGATGTGCTTTTCATTTTATAACCACTGTCTTTTCAGAATGTCACAGCCCATGCATATAAGGTGATTTTGTTTTAACAATCCCTTTTAAGTATTACTGTAGAATTTGCTTACTAACTAAAGGATATCCAGAAGATTTGTTGGTTTTTTTTTATTGAAAATACATTTTT
>NW_022196912.1:107882409-107895024 GCF_008632895.1 Mastomys coucha | reverse complement strand
GTACAAAATATTCGGACTACTCTTCACCAACTTGCTACTCCTACAAATTCCTCACCACTTCCCCTTCCATCTGTATCTATACCTTTCCTGACCCATTTAGAAATCAAATAAGCATCTGAGAAATAGTAATGAAATAAAATGAAAAAGAAGAAAAATGCAAATGAATGGAAATAGGAAAAAGAAACAAACAGACAAGACAAAACAAGAACAAATATAAATGAATAAATACAATTTTTCACACACTTAAAAATCCCATGAACATCTAATACTGGAAACCACATTATATAGGCAAAGGACCTGTAATCTAGAAGAAATAAACAAACAAATTTAAGATGATGAGCCAAAAAATTTACAAAGTTACTACAGAGTTCATTTTGTGTTGGTCATCTATTTTTGGGCATTAAACCTACACTTAATAGGGATTTTTTCCCCTGGGAGACTCCCATGGAGAAGGTTAACATTTTATTTGCTGGGGCAAACAATTGAGATACCTTCTGGTTTAGGGATGTGAGTGTATGACTGGTATTTCTTTTAGATGTAAGATACTATTGGTAAAGATACATGTAGACCCAGTGCATAGGGCCATAGTTTCTGAGCGTTCATATGTGCTTTGTTTCTGTTGAGTCTAGAAGGCCTTGTTTTTTTGATATCCTCCATCCCATTTGTCACTTAAACTTTTCAACCTCCTCTATAGCAGGATTTTCTGAGCTGTGAGGAGAGAGATTTGATAGAGGTAGTCATTTTAGAGCTCAGTTTTCCAAAGTCTCCCATTCTATTCATATTGTCTGGCTATGAGGCTCTATGTTTGTTCCCTTATGGTGCAAATTATGAAATTTCTCTAATTATCACTGAACAAGGCACAGATCTATAAGTATAGTAGAATGCCATTACCAGGTTGTTTATTGCCTTATTCCTTTAGCAGTAGAGTAATATTTAGTTTTCCTCTATATTTTTGAGCAATCTAGGCTCAAGTTCTTGGCCACCTAAGCAGATTTGAGTATGGGTTCTGACTTGTGTTGGCCTTAATTCAAATCAGATATTGGTTGGTTACTCCTACAATCTTTGTACTATTATTGCAACAGTGTAGGCAGGTCACTTGCTTTGTTGTTAGTGTTTACATTTTTCCTTTGGTAGTGCACAGAACCCCTTCCAATGATGTGAAAGTGTCATGGATGAAGGTTCCAGCTCAACTTCTCTGTATTCAATAGGTTTGTAGGTGTTACCTTCAGCAATAGAACCTTACTATCAGTGTATGGGGAACCGTCAATAGCTTTGTTAATAGCCTGGGTTGTTTAGAGGTTACAAAGTGATCCATTTGTCCAACAATTTGAATAGCTGTAACCCATTCCCAGAGCTTGAAACTTCATTTGGCCATAAATGATCACCAGTTGGAGTTCTGACTCTCCAGTAATTTTATTTGGCAATTTTATTTAGATAGCTTTACACACACACACACACACACACACACACACACACACACACACACACTATAAAAATTATTAATGTATTAGCTTTCCATACAATCCCTCAAATGGTCCTTAATTTTAGGTTTCTCTCACTACCCTCTTCCCTTCTCCTTTTTTCATTATCTTAAACCAGTGTCTGCTGTCAATCTGCAAATATCAATTCTATTTCCCCATCCTAGGGAGATCCCTTCTATCCTTATTCTCTACAAACCTGCCTCATTATATGGATTGTGACTTGTAATCAATGTGTTAACAGCCAACATTTGCATGTAATTGAATAGATTCCATATTTGTCTTTCAAGATCTTGGATACCTCACTCAGGATAATTTTATTTTCTAGTTATATTTATTTTCCTGATGATTTTATGATTTTATTTTTTAATCAGCAGATAAATGTTTTATTGTATGAGCATGCCACACTTTCTTTATTGATTCCAGCATTAACAAATAATTGTGTTGTTTCCAATTTCTCTCTAATATGAATAAAGCAGCAATGAACATGGTTTGCACAGGTAATTGTGTAATAAGATGCAGGATCTTTTTGCAATCTGCACAAGAATGGTATAGCTGAATCTTAAGGTAAATTCATTTCTATATTTCTGATGAACTGCCATACTCAATCCCATATTGGTTGTACAATGCTTCACTCTCATTGGCAATGGATGAGTGTTCTCCTTATTACCAGATGATTTTTTTATGGAGCTTACTTTGCTCAACAGATCTTTCCTATTTCTCTGCTCTTAATCCTGCTATATCCTTGATGACATAATCCACTATGAAAATAACTTCTTAGGACAAATATGTTTTTTGAAATATTTCTGTGGTTACACAAGTGAGATATAGACATTTTATTGTATTATATGATTTCCTTTATATTCGCTATATTTTTCAACATATCCTGTAAATGTAATAAATATCCCAATATCTTTCTTTTCCACCTTTGGTTCATAAGGTACAAAATAGATTACAATCATTTTAGAAATATTACATATTTCACATGCATAATAAGCTCCATACTTTACATCAAATAACTAAAGTATTTCAGAACTCTTCTCAAATATCAGTGTCCTCTTGTGTTTTCTCTCACTGGTCATAACGTAGAGTTTTAGTCACATGTTATTTCAAAGCATAAATGAACATTTAGTTTTAGTCACTTTAACAAATGTGCCCAGACAGACTATTTGTGCTGCCCAGTGATTTTTGAACAATTTTCACTTTCTGTGTTTTCATTCTTCTCTCTGGTACTTATAATTTTCTAATTCTTTTAGTGTTGTTCAGAGAGCAATATGCTCCCTTATCTCTATGCCTTAAACTCAGCTTTGAGTGTCAGTTTGATAGTGTATAATACAAAAATGATATTCTCTTTATTTCTGGCAGGCATTTATTCTTTATCATTTGACAGATAGGAAGTCTGTAGTCAGCCTTACTTAATTCTTTTCTATATAATCTCTCCATTCCTTATGGTAATTTTTGATAGCTAATAGCTTCTCTTTATCATTGATGGAATGAAAATTTCTCATAAAGCTTTGGTAATGACTAAAGTTATGGTTGTATGGTTATCTTACTTCTTTCCCAGTATATTCAACATATGTATCACTCTATTAAGTTCTATATATCCAGCTGCAACTCTGTTTTTGTTTGTGGTGGGAATATTATTGTTATCATTACTTAAAATATATTTTATCACTCTGTTTATGGGCAGAGTATATATAAGCACATTTACAAAACTCAACATTTCTTCATTCATTGTGTTAGCTTGTGTTCATCCAAACTACCTTGTACCTCTACTTGTTTGCTTTGTATTCAAATGGGTTTATTGAGAAGATTCATATCACATTTTGGTATTATACTTAGATTGAATATGTTGTCACCATTGATTCCCCTGGTTGTTTCTGTCACTGATGTTACTCTTGTAGCCACTAGAAGTTGGATTTATTCATCAGTGCATGGTATTTGTGTGTTTGATTTATTTCTCTCTTGTTTAGCTTTTAATATAAAACTTATTTTTCCCCAGACTGAATGCTATAGCTCCCAGTCTTGAAACAGGACATGTGTAGCGTATTTAGAGTTTTACATTACAATCTAATGCATTTAATCCGAAATTATTCCAACATTTGATAGTGAAGTGAGAAAGTGTCTCCCTCTTTTTTTTTTTTTTTTTTTTTTGATACTGTTGATGTTCTCATACATGGTGAAGTAGGCTGACATGGTGGCACAAAGCTTTAATTTCATCACCAAGGATACAGATACAGGTGGATTTCTGTGAGTGCAATGCCAGCCTGAGAATTCCAGCACAACCCGGACTTCAGAAAGACCTCGTTTTGTTGCTGTTGTTGTTGTTGTTTCAGTGTAGTATTATATGGTGAAGTAATTTCTTTTGACTTACTGTGAACAAATTGCCAGGTTGAGCACTAAGTCTAAGAATCAGGTATGACCTTTAAAAGCTGACATCTATTGGGTTATATCTATCAGTTACATACCATTTGCTGCAAGATTCAACAACTTCTCTGAATGCAACTGGTGGCAAAGGATTAAAACATGGACCTTTGGGAGATTATTTTAAAATAAAACCATGAAGGAAATGGTAGCATTGGAGTTGCTAGAGTCAGATCCTGAGCCAATTCATATTGTGTCACCTATTCTCAATAGATCAACTAAAGAGACAAATGAATAGTTAAAAATAGAAAAGGGAGAAGGTTTATTTAATTAAAAGATCCAGTGACCGTGTCTTCCTTAGTCCATTTTTCTTGGTCAACACATACATTCATGTTTAACTACAAAGTAATATGTATGAATAACTGAAAGGCCTCATTAATGTGTGATCCATTCCACTATTACTCTATCTACTTTAGATTCCTAAAAGGTGATCTTCCATTTGTCAGACTGGGTGTGACAATTTCCAAGGAAGGTTTCCTGTGGCTAACACCTAACTTCATTTTTTTTTCCTTCTCCCATGATTAAATGGGGTAGATACATTTCTGAGGTGGGTCTGGGAGGTCTATGGTTTCAATGGTGATTGAAAGGAGGGATATATATGTCTCTTCTGAATGCCTCATGGATTCCAGGTAGACTGTTAAACTATTTCTTCTTCTGACTGGTTGGCCTTAATGATAGGAGATAAATCACGTAAGTCTAGCCCGTTCTAGCATCACTGTAACCAACAGACTAAAGACAGCATAATATCATACAGAAACAAATGAATTCTTACAAGTTTTTATATGAAAAAGAAATATCTTTTACATTTTCTTTAAATTTTCCAAGATTAAATTAATGAGAAGGGTGAGTCATTGTTTTCTTAAATTAATGGTCCCCCTATTTAAGTAACTCTCTTAGAGAGAAGGGGAAAAGAATAAGTGTACTAATAGACTCTAGATACTATTTATTATTGGGTCAGACTAACGTGAATAACTTTGAATAACAAAGCAGATCTGTTTTATTTATCTTCCATTCTCTTTCTGACTCCTTCCACTCTTTAAATGAAAGGAACTTAAACTATTCACCATTACGCATGCTGTGTACTAATGTTGGAAATGATTCCAGGTTCTACTTGCTATTTTGTTATATTTTCACCCAGAAAAGCTCCTCCTGAACAGTATAAAGATAAATAATTCTTTCACTAACACTAGTTACGAAACTACCATTCTTTCCTGCCTGCCCCCCCCATCAATATCTCCTATGCCCAGTGTTTTCCACTCAAAGTCTTCGGCTATTGAAGATCTAGCTGCTAGAATAATTGGCTGTTCAGTTCTGTTTAGTTGTTATGGTCTCCTCTGATTTTCTTGAGACACTTAGCTTGTCCCAAATCAAAATCCAACTTATACTACAATTCATTTTCTTGTTTTGTTTAGGGCTCCACACTAAGATTATGTATTCTAACTTTGAGCCTCAAGTCATGGTTTCATCTCATTGGAGGCCACATACTTTTGGCCTCAGAAAGACTAAGCTCTCATCAGCCTCTCACAGAATTCAGCAGTCCTTCATGTCTTTCTGGAGTCAATTAAGTCTCCTGATATGTGGAACTACATTCTGAGATTTTCTTTTATAAAACTTCTTTATTGTTAGATATGTGAGACAGAATGCATATGTTAAAATATGCACAGAAGTGCCTGGTATAATTGCCTTTTAAACTTCTATAATTTTTTGTTATAATTATAAAAAAGCAGCTTCCTCGACTGTGAGCACTGAATACATTAGTTCCTCTATATTTCCTACATTTGGCTGGAAATATTAGTTTCTTCTATCACAGTTTGGCTTCCTGATTGAGTATTTAATTTAGCAAAATTCAATCTACTTATACATTTCTGTAATTTATATCACATAATTACACCTATTATCAAGGTCTTATATAATTTAACTAAATAAAACATTCTTGCCAATGCAGCTTTCAAGAAATATGCTAAATACAATGACATTACCTACTTTTTTGTTACAGGCATGGATTTTAGTTTTTTTTCTTTACTAATTATCCTAAGTATGGACTTTAGCTCATCAGGGATCATAAATATTTCCAATCATAGATTGAATGTATTCTTTAGTTTTTTTATATGAATCATAATTTGTCTATAGACACTTAGAAGGGTAAATGTCTTCCAAATTATTTATCTTTGCTGTTATTGATTCTGAATACTCCTTTTCAAAGAATAACTAGTTCATTCTGGAGGGAAACTACAAAAAAGAAAGGGACATCTCAGATAGAATAATTTTCTGCATGATCATGACATATTCAAATTATGAATAACATAATTTGTACTTAGAAATTTTGTCACTAGACACATCCCATAGGTGCCATATATTATTATCTATGCATTAAAGTACTTAAAAATTTTCAATGGTGTGTAAGTTTACTTAAAAATCTACTGATAATAATATAATTAGAATATAGCATTTTTCTTAGGTTTACATTATTTTTTAAAGATTCATTTTGTTTTATATGTATATGTGTGTGTGTGTATGTGTGTGTGTGTGTGTTTGTTCATGTATCTTTCAGACATGGAAGAGGGCATCAGATTCTTTGGAACTGGAGTACATTAGGAACCCACTATGGGTGCGATGATCTAAACTTCAGTGCTCCTAATCACTGACCATCTTCTTCAACCCCCTGTTATGACATTTTATCAAAGCAACAAGAAAAGAAACTAGCAGGAAGTTTGTATGCAAAAATGATTTTTTACTTTTTTCTCAGAACTATATTTCCTATTTAATTTAAAATATCAGAGCTCCCAGGGACTAAACCACCAACCAAGGAGTACACATGGAGTGATCCATGGCTCCAGCCCCATATGTAGCAAAGGATGGCCTTGTTGGGCATCAATGGGAGGAGGGGACCTTGGTCCTGTGAAAGCTTGATGCCCCAGTATAGGGGAATGCCAGGGCAGGAAGATGGGAGACACAGGGGGAGGGGGATGGGATAGGGGATTTCTGGAGGGGAAACTGGGAAATGGGATAACATTTGAAATGGAAGTAAAGTAAATATCTAATAAAAAAACAGTTCATCAATTTATTCCTTCAAATATATCTATATTTTGAAATACCTACTAAGCATTCGAATTATACAAAATTACACATTGTTTTTCCACAATAACTACACTTAACTGGAGAAACCTACTTTTGAAAGACACTTTCCCAGAGTAACAAGAACAAATATGTAAAAATTAGTTTTTCTTTGTATCTATATCTGTAATAATATCCCACTAAGATAATACATTATTGGTCCATGTTTTGGTGAAGAAAATGAAACCTAAAATATTACATATGGCATACGAAAGTATAGCCAGATTTTAATAAGAAACTCTTTTTGTGTTTATTTTATTCTAAAGGAGTGTGCGTGTGTGTATAGGTGTGTTCGTGTATGTGTGTGTTTGTGTGTGTGTGTGTGTGTGTGTGTGCAGATTCTTAGTGAATACAGTGCTTGAGTTCCATGCAGTTATTTGCCTTCTGATGTGGATGTTGGTAACCAAAATTATCTCTTCTTCAAGACTAGTGAGCACTGCTAATCATTGAGATATCTGTCCAGTCCCATGAGAACTGAATTTTATTACTGTGGCTTTAATCACCAAAAATTATACATTTCATTGATTTCATAAAAAGATATTAAGAATGTGCTATAAAGGAAAAAATAGTGAAGCTGAAGTCCTTTGTTCTCTTTAATATACTTCTTGTTCTGATAGAAATCACTTGGTGTTTGTCAATGTTATTAAAGTTTAAGTACCTAATTGACTACTAATGCTGCTCTTCTCTACACTTCACTTTCATAGAAGCCTAAAGCCCATCTGTTCAACATGTCTCAAACTTTCCCTTCTGCATTGATGTTCCCTCTACTAAAAAGCTCTCAGTTGAGTTCCCAATCACTTTTTTTTTAAGATTTATTTATTATTATATGGTACACTGTAGCTGTCTTTAGATACACCAGAAGAGGGCGTCAGATCTCATTAGAGATGATTGGGAGCTACCATGTGGTTGCTGGAATTTGAACTCAGGACCTTCGGAAGAGTAGTTAGGGTTCTTAACCACTGAACTGTCTCTTCAGCCCCACCCCTATCACTTCTTTATTCACATCATTGTGATCAATTATCACATTGTCACAGCATTCTTCTTCAACTTGATTATCCAAAATAGCTTTTTATGTTGCCACCACTAACTTATCCATGTGTTTCAATTGTTACAATAGCCATCTGTAAATAATTTTATATGCTATCTTGTCCTAATGCTTGCTGTACATCTTCCACATTAGCCTGTGATAGATACACTGAGGGAACAGACATTAGGAACTGTTTTATCTCTAAAATAATGATTGGTCCATAATGTCAAGAGGCACAAATTTAGTAACTATAGTAGCCATAAAGAGAATTTAAATTTTCTGCTAAATAAGCCTCTTGCTAATCCTCTGATATTGTTTCAATAACAGTCCCACTATTCTTAAAATTACTTTTCTAAAGAAGGGAAAATAAAGGAGTAAGTTCTAGACTTCTTATTTCACATTATTTTGTGGTTAAAACCAGAAAAAACTTGAGCACACTAAGCAATATAGATATATGACTAATTATGGTTTCATCTTAACAGACACTCACTGAATGTTCTAAAATTATCCCTAGAATTTGCATTTCAACAAGATTTAGAAAGTGACAGTCACTGAAGAATAGCAAGTCCAACTATTTTTAACCCTACTTTGACGTATCTGTTAAAATTTTATATTAAAAATGAATATACAGACAATTATATATAACAATGAAATGTAGAGAAAGAAATGATGGAAGCTACTGTGTATCCTTCTATGTGATGAGTAGGACATTTATTCTCCAGTGGTATTAGTAAAATACTCAATACAAAATATGTAAATCCCAGTGTATAACATATCTTAAATAAATCCTTCCCTAGGAGGTAAATAGCAAAATTCTATGATCATTGAAATATAACATATCCACAAACTGTAGGCAAAAACAAGAAAATTGTATACAAATATTTTAAGTTTAAGCAACAAATTATTCTAGCGATGTACATGTCACTTTGGCTGATTTAGTAGGAATTCATAGAGTGTGTGCTGCCCAACAACAAATATGTCAACTTTTATGACTCCTAGAAGATATTAACCATCTAATTATGTCTCTTGTCACTGATGAGGACAGCTCAATGTGTGGATGATTAAAGATAATTTTTTATTATCTATCATATTATAGTATTTTATAATTGTACTAGCTTATACAGAATTAAGTCTTCTTACAGAACTTAAAAATATTTTGTCCAAATGGGGGAATTAGGGGAAGGACTGAAGGAGCTGAAGGGATTTTCAACCCCATAGGAAGAACTACAAAATCAATCAGTCAGACACCCCTGGCCTCCCAGGGACTAAACCACCAACCAAAGAGTACACATGGAGAGACCCATGGCTTCAGCTATACTTATAGAAGAGGATAGCCTTGTAGGAGGGCATCGATGGGAGGGGAGGCCCTTGGTTCTGTGGAGGCTCAATGACCAAGTTTAGGGGAATGCTAGTGTGGTGAGACAGGAGTGGGTGGGTGGGTGGGAGAGTACCCTCATAGAACCAGAAAGTTGGGGAATGGGATGGGGGTTTATGGAGGGGAAATGGGGGAGGGATAATATTTGAAATGTAAATAAAAAATAACATAAATATTCTTTACTTTCTATGCTTCCTTTAAAATTTAATTTAAAAATAAACAAATAACTTTTAAGGTTAAAAACTGTTTTCAATATATCCCAACCACAGTTTCCCATACTCCATTTTTCTCAACCCTCCCATTACTTCCAGTCCCACCCATTCACACTTGTTTCCCTTCAGATAAAAAAAAAGAAAAAAAGTAGGCATCCCAGGGATATCCACTGAATATGGTAAGAAAAAGATACATTAAGCCTAGGCAGAACCCCTCATTATGAAGGCTGGGTGAGGAAAACCAATAGGAGTAAATGGGTTCCAAGAGGAACAGAACTACTGAGAGTCCTACTAAAACACCTGGCTAAAAACACTCCTACTGCTGAGAGTCCTACTAAAACACTGGGCTAAAAACATCCCCACAATATATATGTAGAGAACCTCGTTTGGGCCCAGGCAGCCTCCATGGTCTTCCCTTTAGTCTGTGTGAGCCCCTATGAACCCTACATAGTCAATGTCTGTGGGCCTCGTTTTCCTGGTTTCATGGTCCCTTCTGGTTCCTACAATTCTTTTTGCTCATCCCTGGGGTTCACCTAGCTATAAGTGGAGGGAACTGAAGCAGATCTCCAATTTAGGCTCTCTCTTTACCTAATGTTTGGCTATGAGTCTCTGCATCTTTTCCTCTCTGCTGCTGGCAGAAGCCTCTCTGATGAGGATTAAGCTAGGCACCAATCTATGTACTCATAAGAATGCTATTTGAAATCATTTTGTTGATTTTGTTTTCAACCATACTTCTTTGTTCTACTATCTTTTGGTTCCTGGACATTCAGGCACTGTTGAGCATGAGCTCCTCTCCTGGCATGTGTCTCAAATTAGATCAGTCATTAGCTGGCCACTCTCACAAGTTCTCTTTCTACATTGCCCCATCACATATTGTAGGTGAGATTGAACATAGGACTAAGGTTTTCTGGATGGGTTGGTGTCCCAGTCCCACCACAGGGAGCCTTGCCTGTTTACAGTCAATGGCCTGCCCAGCTTCCACATTCTTCATTACTAGGAGTCCTAGTAGAATCCTAGAAAATTCTACTGCACTAAGTTTGTAAGTTGTGACTCAAAATGCCCTTTAATTCCAGTTGTCTGGCCCCATTCTCTCCTTCCATCCCTCCTCAATCATTTGGTCCCTCCTGCTTGTGTTCCCCCCAACCCCAAAGATCATTCACAAAAATCTAATCTATTTTTCCTTCCCAAGGAAATCCATGCATCTCCCTTAGAGTCTTCCTTATTATGTAGCCTTTCTGGGTCTGTGGATTGTATCATGAGTGTAACTGGCTTATCAGCAGAAACTCAAAGGGCTGAAGAGCACTTAAAGAAAAGTTCATCATCTTTAGCCAACTGGGAGATACAAATCAATACTACTTTGAGATTCGATCTTATACCTATCAGAATGGCTAAGATCAATAACACAGGCAGGCAAGGATGTGGAGCAAGGGGAACATGCTTCCATGGCCGGTGGAAGTACAAACTTGTAAAACCACTTATGGAAATCAATATAGCAGTTCCTCATAAAACAGGCAATCAAACTTCCTCAGAATCCAACTATATTACTCTTGAGCATAAACCCAAAGAAAGTTGCATGATAAAAAGGCACTTGCCTAACTCTGTGTGACTGTGCATAAACATATGTAATTATGTCATCATATATATGTTTGACATCTTTGCACTTGCAGGCAAATGAATGACGTTAAAGAATATCATCCTGAGTGAGATGAGTCAGGACCAGAAAGGCAAACATGCATTCATTCACTAATTTATGCCATTTTCTCCTACTCTCTTTATCATTCTCTTGTTGGTGCCCAGCCCCAGTAACATCCTGTCTTCTTCATATCAGATGTAATGTTTTGCACTTACTCTCCACTCTTATGTACATACAATAATACATATATTAAGATTAGGATCCTTCTATAAAAGAAAACATGATTTTATTTTGACTTGTTGACACTGGGTTCATTCTGAAAATATATTACCACATGTATTTTAATCATAATCACACCTCTTCAGCATTGAATTTTTAAAGTGACCTAGTGTGGAATATATACTTTGAAATATTTCTCTTATTCTTCCTTTATAATTACAATATTATATGTACCCAAAATATAAACATTAATTTTAAGGGTCAAATAAAGTTCTAGCAAATCATCATGGATAAATATGGAAATGATCTTTCTTTCCAAAAACTCAACACCATTTTAATGAAAGAAATAATAATATGCTTCTCACTAATTTTTCATGCATCTACAAAGTAAAAACGTGTTGTCTATCTTCTGTTTATTCTAAAAGGAACAGTTACACATGAGATGCATAAGAAGACAATCCTTTGCACATTCCAAGTTTGAATCAATTTAGCAACTTTGTTTTCTAATGAGAGACTGAAATGGTTGATTTGGTTGTGGTGGTAGGAAGTAACAAAAGGAAAAATAAAACAAAGGAAAAAGATAAGAGAATTAATCATTAAGCTTTCACTCATAATGTACTTAGTACTTAGATTTCCTATCTTTTTATGAGTGTTGTTCAAATGAAAGTTAAGATGTATTAGTTCTGATTTATCATCTTCCATATATTATATATTATATTATATTATATTACTGTCCCATAGAAGTCTGAGTGTTTTCTAATGAGGAAATGAAATTGGGTGAATACTGATGGAAAAGGTTCTAGGAAGAGTAGAAGGTGGGTAAATATATTTAGAATATATTATGTAAGAAAAAAACTACTTTCAATAAAAGGAAAAATGATATTTATCTTACACCTTCAAGGTTTTACCTTCAAGGCCTTTTGTAGACAAATGTGTCATTGATTTTATATTTTTCACATTGAGATATGTAATACTTCATGAATAGATATTGAGATATTTAATCACATTTGTAACATAGAAGATTGATTGAACATGATTGATATCATTTTGTGATCTTACAACAACTACCTTAAGAATCATCCTGAGTGAGGTAACTCAGACCCAAAAGGACATGCATGGTATGTACTCACTAA
>NW_022196912.1:107819399-107882399 GCF_008632895.1 Mastomys coucha | reverse complement strand
AAAAAAAAGTACAGAATACCCAAGTTACAGTCCACAGAACTCAAAAAGGTTAACAAGCTTAAGGGCCCAGATGAGGATGCCTTAGTCCCACTTGGGAGGGAGAAGAAAGCAATCACAAGGGTGGGTGGCAGTGTCAGAGAGGGGAACTTGATCTGGTATTTGGTGGGGGAAAAAGACTGAAATCCCTGAGGGCCAGCAGAAACAATGGAAACATGCAACCTCAGAAGGTATGAGGTTGGGGGGACCCTCCAGAATGTACCAAAGACTTGGGAGGTGAGAGACTCTCAGGACTTAAAGGACCTTAGATGAAATGTCTGACAGTAGGGAGATGGAATTTACCCAGCAGGAAGACAGGGTATCAAGTAAGGGAGTGAATTGCCATCTCATAATCAAAACTCTGAGCCATAATTGTTCCTGTCTGAAAGAACTGTAAAGGTAGAGACAGATAGGAGCCTGAGGAAAAGATGGTCCAGTGACAGGCCCAAAGTAGGATCCAGCTCAAGGGGATGTCTCAAGTCCTGACACTACTACTGAAGCTATGGAGCACTCACAAAAAGGGACCTATCATGACTGCCCTCTGAAAGACCCAACAAGCAGCTGAAAGAGTTAAATGCAGATATTGGCACCCAAGCAATCAACAGAAGCTGCTGACCTCTGTGGTTTTACTAGGGAAAAGCTAAAAGAAGCTAAGAAGGAGGGGGATCCTGTAGGAGGACCAGCAGTCTCAACTAACCTGGACCCCTGAGATCTCTCAGACACTCTACCACCAACCAGCCAGCATATGCCAGCTAATATGAGTCCCCCCAACACATATTTAGCAGAGGACTGCCGTGTCTGGGTTCAGTCAGAGAAGATACACCTAACCCTCAAGAGACTGGAAGCCTCAGGTTGTTTAGAGATTTGGTGAGGTGGTAGCTGGTTGGTGGGGATATCCTCATGGAGACAGGGGGCCTGGGAGGAGGTATGGGAGGTGGAACAGTTGGAAGGTGGACCGGGAGGGGAATAAAACCTGGAGTGTTAATAAATAAATAAATAAATAAATAAAAGATTATTTTTTTTAAAAAAGAATTCTAAATATAAGTATATCCCACATGCTCACTAGATCTCATACACCCTGTATGTTTGTATTTGTATATGTGTTTGTTTCCATTTTAATTCACTGTGTGTCCAGAGAAGATGTTGTCTATCCTTTCATACAAAGATCAATAATTCTTTCCTCTGCTGTTTTTGTCAATTGTTGTTAAATATGTTAGTTTTATATTAATTCTCCCTCAACCACCTTCTAGATCTGTATCCATCCCTCTGTTTCTCTCTCCGTCTCACAATTTTTACATAAACACACACACAAAGAGAGAAAGAGAGAGAAACAGAGACAGAGATAGAGACAGAGATGGAGACACAGAGATAGAGACAGAGAGACAGACAAAAAGACATCTCTATCAGTTGACTCCTGTCCTGTTTATTGACCCTCGTGGCTTGTGTAAGTTTTGCAAATGCTCTACTCTGAGTCACATCCAAGCCCAAGCTTCCCAAATAAAGTCCAAGCACTTTACTGTTTTCAATAATTTACATATTTCTTTTCAATTTATCCTCAAATTTATTTAGAATATATTCATTAGAATTGATTCAGGCTACTAAGGATACGTTTAGGGAATAATATAAAAATAAAAGTTTCATGAAAAAATTTTAGGTTGATTTACTCAGAGTACCTGGGCTCTAGTAGTCACCCCATGCCATGATAGAATGCTCAACTTCGTCAATCCCTGGGTTCAACATCTGCCATATAAAATATATAATAATTCTTTACAATAACATCACTTTTGTTGCAATTCCAGACTGTTTTTAAACTTTATATTTAGTAATTGCACATATGTACATCTCATAGATTTCAATTAGAACGTGGGTTTTTTCCATTTTTAAATTATTACCTGTTTATTCTTTTAAAAACATACAATATATTAAAAGATTATTACCACTAATGTACAATTTACTCTAACAAAGAAGTATTTTGTTTTCACCAAAGACTCAAAAGTTTAAAACTAATCTCCTTATGAATTGGGCTGTGATTTTTATCATCAACAATGACGAAATGAAAGGATTCAGTCACTTTCCAATTAAGAAAAGTAATTAATCAATATGATCTCTTTGTATTGACAATGACCTTGATTTAAGCAAGCCACATTTTAGAATGCCTTTCCAACATTATAGGTAAATATAGTTAATCATATTTGCACGTTTTCTCAGTGTTCCCTCAAATATTATGTAGCAGAGGTTATATCTGAAACAAATTGAGTCTTGTGTGTTCTTCATACTATACAATGTGATATTTTAATTAATGGCATTATGCATCCATATCCCCAGAGGCTACATCTGGAACAATTCTATATTTTCAATGAGTGTATAGTATTTTGGTCCCTTAATTCTAACAGTTTTCTTACTAACAACATAACAGAAGAAAATTTCTAAGTTTCTATGAATATTAGATAATTTAAGTTATCATTTGTTCTGTGGCCCAATTTCACATGTGAAAACCTTATAAATGCTATGTTCTGATTATCAGATTTTCATTCCAACTACTGAACTATATACAACATAGTCTTTAAATTTCATATCAATACTTTTTATTACTAGCTCTATAAATGCATAGTAGTTTATTAATAAGAAATATTTTATCAGTGGAATTAGAAGTGATCAAATTTGCTTATAGATTCTTGGGATAAGAGTAAGCAAGCATAAAAGAAGAAACAAAAAGATATTTCAAATACACCATCCCAGTGGATTAATCAATATTAGTCATAAAGAAAGATATGGATTTTAAACATTCTGGAATATTTATATACAGAATACCATCAAAAGATAAAGACAAGTCTTCCTATTTAATGAATAAAGAAAAATATTGGGAAATAATTTAAATAGGAAATTATATTCCAACTGGTTTAAGAATGGTAGTTCTTGACAAGATAATTAGAAAACAAAACCGTGAAAAAGAGAACAAAGCTAAAGATGAGATTTGCAAAACAGGGCAGATGTTATTCTATGGAATAGAAAGTAGCAAGACTTTACTGTGATTATATAACTATATAAGTTCAGTAAGTAGTTCAGAATATCTACAGTCACAGCAGGAATGAGGCTAGCACATTGATTTGATCAGACCAACTTTTATAAATAAAAATAAATAAGAAAGAAAGCTCTCATCACTGCAAGTACAAATCCTACTAAAATGATGTCCTGAAATACTCTAAAGTTCTAAAGAAGTAAATGACTTTTTCTAACCAACTGGCTAGAACGATGAAGAAGAAAACAAATGAAACAATCAGCTGTAATGTCCAGCAAAATATCTTTCATAATACCCCTAGTCATTATCGCTTTAATGAATGTATTCAGTGTTGCAAGCTAGCCATTACCTACAGAATCTAGGGCAGAAATCTCTCCAGTGATGATCTCTTTGTTGTTGCCTCTTTGTATGAGGTGTTATTTAACACATTTTTTTTAATTAATGAGGGTCGAGAAATCTCTCAATTAATTATAATGAGGCTGTCAGTTTGGGAGTAAATTGGAAGCATAACGTACACAGGCAGAAAGTTATGAGATAGATGCTTGTTAGGACACACATGAAATGCTGACCCATTTTGAGAAGTGTCACGAACACTTAGCCATGTCTTGAAAACTTCAATTTCAGGTCATTTTTAGAGAGAAAGGCAATAAGTTGAAACATTTCCAAATAAGAAAGTGTGTGCATTTTATTGCAGGTTAGTAGATTTCACAGCATGCTAAGTGATTAACAGCATGTAACATAATGATGTAAGTGTCATAGATGTGTTTACACTCTGTAATGTCAATATTCTGCATTGCTGCTGACTGAAGAGAAAATAGGATTACAGAAGACCTGTGGTCTTGGGTTCATCTCAGTTTTCAATTCCTCTTTTTTTTTTTTTTTTAAACTTAAGATTTAAAAAAAAATTCAAAGAGTTTTGATTTAATAGACTTCGGTGGTTCTCTTTATGGTTATGTAAGGTTATGCATGGGTATGTGTAATGCAGCTGTAGGCACAGAATTCGGGTACTTCAGGGTCTCTTATATTGAGTATTTCCAATGGATTAACTTCTCTCCTCTCTCTCTCTCTCTCTCTCTCTCTCTCTCTCTCTCTCTCTCTCTCTCTCTCTCTCTCTCTCTCTCTTATGAGTGTTTTGCCTGGTGTATATCTATACACCACATGAGTGCTAAGTGCCCAAGGAGGCCAGAAGAGGATGTCAGATCCTGTGACCCTTTGGGATTGGAGTTAACTTATAGAAGGTTTTGAACTATCATGTGGATTCTGAGAATTGACCTGGGATTCTTTGGAAGAAAAGCCAGCGCCTTTTTTCTTTTGTTTTTCTTTTTCATTTTTTGTGTGTTTTGTTGTTTTTGTTTTTGTTGTTATTGTTGTTGTTTAAAACAGAGTTTCTCTGTGTACCCCTTGCTGTCATGAACATCAGTCTATAGAACAGGCTAGCTTGAACTCAGAAATTGGATTACCTTTGCCTCAGGAGTTCTCAGATTAAAGTGTGCACCACCGTGCCTGGCTAGGCCAGTAGGCTTAACAGCTGAGCCATCTCTCTGGCTCCAAAGACTTTCAATTTACAAAAAGAAAACATTTTCTCTTTGTGTCTTTTTTTTTCTGTTCTATTTTATAGTTTTTGCAAGACACTATCCTGCACTATTTTGCATGTTCACACATACCCATTTTTACCACTGAGTCAGTATGTATGGTTAGCCATGATGTAAAATGAGAGAAGAGAGCTCAGAGTTAGGAGTTTGGTTCCAGTGGAGCTGTAAAGAAAGGCACTGGTTATTTAAAATTGTTCCAATACAATTAGTTTGTAATGCCTCTTGTCCTTAGTTACACTGTCATATATATCAATAACCAATCGCTAAGAGACTGATCTCATCAGTTTAAATATTTATATTATATAATACTAGCACTAACAATCCCAATGTGTTTGTTTCCTTTCAGTATCTCATTAAAGCACTTTTTGGAAAGGAGATATTTCAAAATAAGTATCATTTAGTCTATCAGTTCATGTTATTATAACCTTTTTCTTTCCTGTACCTAACTTGTGCAAATACTGGAATTTTTCTGATTGGCTAATATTTAGGTTTCAGAATGAGGCATAATTGAGAGATTTGTGTAAACATAACAGTGGGAATTCTATTCCTAATGTAAATAGACCAAGAAACTTATCCTATGCTTATCATTTTCAGTTGAGGAAAGATTCAAATTAGAAACTACATAATCTTGTCTTTACCACAGCTCAGTTTCTGGAGAAAGGATGAGTATGATGACTGCAATCGCACTGTAGGGCAGACTTTCACTAGTCATTTAGAAAGGCCTTACACTTTCCAAAAGTTCAGGCATATGTGGAATTAAGACAATAGAAAATAAATAAGATGCAGTAGGAACTGTCCATGACACACCATCTTTATCTAACCAGAAGAATTATTTTCATGTGTTATAGTGGAAGGAAGTATAAAATTAACTTGCAAAGCACAAAAGTACTTCTGATACTATTTTAAAATCCATAAATCTATACCATTTCCACTAAAATTAAGCTGAATAGTTTTATGTATCCAAACATATAGCAGGTGATTTGTTGATGTATATTTCCTGCATTTGTAATTTCTTATGTAGCCATCAGTGATACAATTTTTGTATACCCTTTTCCACCAGGAAACCCACTAAATTTCCAATTACAGTAAACTTAAACTTAATGTATTGGGGTGTTATAACTTACTAATAAATTGTAACCTCTTAGGAGAAAATATCATTAAAATAAGATAAAATACGATCGATATTTGTGGTAATATAGACATGTTCATATACAATCATATTTGACAGTGACCAAGTTATTGGAGATTTTCTATTATATAAATTTTTATTTTATGCAAAACTGATTTTGTTTTCCTTTTTTACACCTTAAGTGATTGTTATAATGCATTGCATCTTTCACAGATTTCACACAGCCTCTGCTGAGGGATACTTTGTCCACACTTGGATCATTAACTGCTCCGGAAAGTTGAGCTCTTTGGCTGCTTTCAGAGGAGTTTATGAGTGTTTTACAATGTTTCCTGGTTATGCTGTATTTTTACAACTGTTACAAATAGACACAAATGTCATAAATTATTGCAAAAAGTTATCCTCGATCCCTCTGAGTTTAATAAGGAACAGTTACAGAAAAGGGAAGTTTGCAAGTGCCACTAAAGTTGGTTGATGGATTCCACATGTTAGAGCAGGTTCTCAGATCATGAGTCAGATTGGTTAAACTTCTAATGCACTCTCTCTGGTTTTGTCCTACATGCTGACACTGTTTTAAATGTACTCTAGCTTCTGGATGAAATAACTATTTGTTACTGAATATGGCTATTTGTCATAGCTAAAATGTATAAAGTGCTTCTCTTTCCAGATATAATGAAAATATATAGGTATTCTGCTCTAAATCAAGCCATTTATATAAAATGTGCTAGAAATATCGTCATAACTTAAAAACTTTAAATTTATTAACACTTTGAATGCTATAGTTGAGACACTGTATACATTTATATAGTGACCTAAAATTTAGAATTTTTAGCACTCATAATTTTTATAGTCATAAAACCATTATGAATACAAAACATTTATTTAGAACTAAAATTTATGCCTGGAATAATAAGTATTATTAATTGAAACAAGTCAAAGTTAGAAGTTTAATGAATGGTGAACATGTTATATTAGTTATATATTAGTTTAATTAATAATAAAGGATAATTCTATGTAATTCATTAATGCTAGCTATAATGAAAGAAACATAGTTATACAAAAAGTAGACTAAAAAGAATGCTACTGAAGCTACAATTTAAAAAATGTGAGTTTAATAAATTTAAATACTTAGCAATACAATGAAAACAGCATTACATGATTGTTTCACTGCTTGGAGCACATTATATAGTATACTGTATATCGCAATTATGAATAGACTGCTACATATGTGGGGTATATGTATTCTTTGTCACTGGTTAAAATATTTTCAAGGTATAACCATAGCTAGACCTTGATTCAAAGAACTACATTTAGGAAAATATCTTTAGATATCTACAGATTTAGCAACATAGACTCCCTTGAAGACTGAATAACAAATCTTCTGTTGGAACTCAACCCTTGGTTTACAAAGCAATGTCCATCCATGATCAAATACAAGAAAATAAATTAATAAAAATTAATAGCTTCTCAGTATTCAATTAGATATATCCTATTAATTTTATTTATTCTTTTATAAAAGTTTTATTAAGTAGTAAAGTCAGTAGTGAATTAACTTTCTCCTCTTTCAAAATTCTCTTGAATTAAAAGGGAAAGAAAGATTAATAATAAAGCCTGGAGTAGAGGGAGGTAGAGGCTAGACAGCACAAAGTGTGGGCTTAAAAACGGACATTAGCTAACTATGACATAAAAGCAAATGCTGCCTGGCAAGCTTTGAGAGAATTATCTCATAACAATCTCCTTGACATTAATGCAGATCCCATCATTAGCCCATGTTGTTAAATAATGTAACTGAGTCCTGCCTACCATTAACACTTAATGAATGGAGGTCAAGATGTTAACTAAGGAGGAAGAAAAGAGCCCAAATCATTATGTTTGACTGCTAGTCCTAAGTTTTAAGAAATAATCTATAAGGGAGTATACTTCCCTTATAGATAAAGACAAATTTTCTTTTACTGTTAAGCCAGGTTTAATAGTTCATTGTTTATCCTTTTTATTTCTTTTATTTTAAGTAAGTGTAATTTTATACTCTCACTGATTTTTCTTATCTCCACTTACAGTCTCTCTCAAATAAATAGCCTTATTTTTTATTATTTTACATATATGTGGGTATCTAATCAAATGAATATAAATATAACCTGATGAGTCTATTTGATGTTGCTTGTATGTACATTCTTAGGATGGAGTACTTGGTTTTAGATAACCAGGTAGTTGTCTCATTGCTTGTCAGCTCAATTTATCATGAACATGTACCTATGTTACCTGTAACTTTTTTTATTCAACATTACATACTGAATGTAATCTAGAAATAAAATTTCTCTTAAAAGAAACTAATATCAAAAAGCATCAACAGCTTAAATTGTAAATGGTGTTTATAACTTTCGCTTGTAACTAATCATCCAGTACTTCACTGGAGCTACCACAACTTGATGCTTGAATTGAATTAATAGCTTTGATTACCAATCATAAAAAGTATTAAAAACCTGTATCTACTTGATTTAGTTAAATACACTAAAAACAAGTTCCTAACACAGAAACATCTTAATATAATACATAAATACCTTTAGCGTATTTTAACTGTAGTAGAACTTTTCTAAGATCATTTGCAGTCAGGGGTCTCTTCTTTTGCTTCAGCATGAATACTTTATTTTATATATTTATATATATATATATTTATATGTAATATATTTATGTATTTTATACATTCTACGTGATCCTTATTAACAAATGTAAATGAACATAACTCATGTACTGGCATTTATGTTCCCACATTTTCTATAGTAACTGGATAAGTATCTGATTTTAGGCAAATTGGAGACTTTTAGAGCCTGCATATGGAACAGACACAAAACTCTGAAGTGATTCTATTCTGTAATTTTTCCAAAGGAAACCAAAAAGATGCCTAAAGATACATATAGGCATGCCTTCTTTCTCGTGCATTATAACTGTGTTCTTGTTCTATAACTGCCGGTTTCACCATTATCAAACTATTGTATATTTGATGCTTGCCTATGGCGATGCAGTGGCCCCAACTTGTTTAAGACGAAGCAACATCAGGACTACATTAAGGAAGGAATGTTTTATTTAAAGCCTCTGATGGTAACACACTACCATATTTCCCCTTACAATTTGCTCACTATAATTGTTAAAACATTTCCTGCTATTTCAGCGCTGTAGAGACCACAAAAATGTACAGATGATGCTCAACCAGGTTTACATGGAAAGAACAAACTTGTTTTCCATCAGTCTTTTAAAAGTGTTTGAGCCACATCTTGTATTACTTCTTTCTTTTTTATCACTCTTTGTTATTTAGAACTAACCTCTTTAATGGTATAGGTTTTTAACTGAGTAATTAGTGATGCATTCACTTTCGGAAAGTTTAGAGTGAAATTTAGCGAGAAAGAATACAGACAAGTGAACCCATGAGTAGATGCACATGAATATATGTAGTCTGCAAAACTGATTGCTGGATAAACTTGGAAATGTTAGACTATTTCCACTGATTTATAGTTATATTTTAATGACCAAAAAGTGCTACCTCTATTTTAAACTTTGGGGTATCTGTTATAGTTTAATTTTCAAAATGAATTATAAACAAGTAGACATTCTTTTATCAGATATTTAGAAACAAATAGCATTCTCAATTATTCGATAAAACCTTTTAAGTACCTAAGTGATATTGTTAATATTAACAGAATCCAGTTATACTTCAGGCATAAGATTCTACTTCCTGAAAACAAATACATGGGTTAAGATTTAACTAAATTATTCTACTGCCCTGTGTTCTCAATTTGCCATATATATCTCAAATCTCTTATAGCTCCCAACGTGAGAAATGAGAAGTAAAAGTAAATTAATACTCAGATGTGTCAAACATAGTTTAATCAACATGAAACCAAGTCCTTATTTGGAAATTCCATGTATTTTCCTGTACAATTAATATTCATTGTATATAAAATGCCCCTTAAAGTTTTTAATTGTATATAAAGTCTCAGCTGAACTAAAAGTATTCTAAATCTCCCATTACCAAGACAAAAGTAAAAAACAGCTTCTATACAATTTGTATTTGTATTAAGTCCATACCTGAGGAGGTAGAAATACCCCCAACTAGTTATGTTGTTTTTATTTTCTTGGATGCTGGTGATCTGCCACACCATTTTAATTATAACTGACTTTCCAGACATGATTGGGTGTCGTTCTGGCTTTGTTTCCATCTCTGATGGTTCAGAACAATCTGTGATTGCTGCTGGTGGATCCTGAGAAGGGAACCAAGGTGAACCTGGGGCAGGGGACACCTCAGGTGGCTGTGAGCACAAAGAGAACAGAATCTCAGGAGACAGCTCCAATGAGACAGCTCATTTAATGGGGGAAACAAAGGCTACTTAAACCTTAGGGAGTGGGTGTGGTCTTTCTGGGTGAGTATATGTCATTGGCCAGTGACAGGGTGCTGGAGAAACCTCATCTGTTTAAGAAGGAATTCAAGGTGTTGCCAGACATAATCTTATGAAGGTAGAGGAGGTTGAACCTGGTTACCAGTCTATGTGACCTTCTGGGCATGGGAGGTTGGCAACATCCAGGCCCAGGGCAAGGAGCCAATGATAGTACTCATGCAGATATCAGGTTGAGATTTCTTAGATTTGGACATGCTTCAAAACCCCTGTTGCTCCCTACCACCTCCCCAAGTCTTATAGCTCCTCAGACACACAATCATCACTCAGAATTTCCCAAAGAGATCCTAAAGAGGTAGCTTAGTACTTAAGAGCAATAGCTGATCTTGCAAAAACTAGAACCTATCATATGGCAGCTCAAAATCCTTTGTATGTCTAGCTCCAGGAGATATACTTAGCTAGCAATGGGTGTGGGCTTGGCATACACAGATGCACTTAAATACAGGCAAGAAACACACCAGCACACACACAGACACAGACACACACACACACACACACACGCACACCCACATATATATATATATATATATATATATATATGACACACACATACATATAAATGATAAAAATAAAATTTTTAAAGAAATTATTGAATGCCCAACCATATTTTATATATGTTGTATATAGAAATTTTCAATCATTTCTTATTATCACTAATTTTCCTCTCTAATCACTAAATCAGGGAAATACACGTTTACTTTTTATCATTTGAATTAGTTAAAAAGTAAGCTCATTGCATCATAGATAACTGTTTGAAAAAAACTTGACCTGTAATAGTTTATTGCAATTGTTGCAATAAATAATTAAATAATTCATTGAGATAGCTCAAATGAATGCCTGCAAAGGCACTCTTTTATATACAAGTTATATATGAGTTATTGAGCCTCTAATTATGATTATTTAGTAACATCTCTAAGGTATGTTAAAGATTCATATTAATAACTTTTGATAAATTCACCTTAAATGTATATTCACCCTATTTCTGGGGAAAAAATTATGTGAATAATTCTTCAAAAACAAACACTCAGTATGGATACAAAGCATTGTGGAAACTATCAACTTACTTATATGTAGGTTTTCTTATTTTTCATACTTGCTTTCTTGTTCTGACGAAATTTATGCTTTTGTAGTATACTTAGTTAAAAAATCATTAAGATTTAAGCATCTTAAGAATATCATGGCTCATTAGAAATTTCATGTGAGAGAAGGACCCGCCCAGAACCATCCTTCAAGTTTCCTTCTGCGCCAGGAGCTGATCCCATGCCACAGTGCTCCATACCCAAATACTGCTGGGAGGGAGCCAGTCTCCCAGGAGTGTTGACACGTGTATGAGCACACCAGGTAAGTCCACCACTGAGTGACCCTGAGTGACCATCCTGGAGCCCTCAGGACACAGGAACTGAGGAGTGGCCTACGACAGGATCCTTCCTGTTTCCGTCTGTGCCCTAGAGTTGACCCTGTGCCACAGCTGTCCATACCCAAATTCTTGCCGAAGAGAACTGGTCTCCCAGGAGTACTGACACACAGAAATTTCATGTGATGAAGTATTTTTTTATTAGATATTTTCTTTATTTATATTTCAAATGTTATCCCTTTTCCTCATTTCCCCTCCTAAAAATACCCGTTAAATGTGACAAATTTGAGTACTAAAGAGAACATTTATCATTTATCTTTTACACAGCTGTCCAGTGTCACCTGCCTGATTTTGTGTTAACAATTCCTTTTAGACCAATTGCAGCCATTCTTACCCAATGTACCCAATACAATTGATCTTGTAGTTACCTTTTTCTCCACTTAAAAAAATCAACTTAATATCTCAATTTATTTAATATCTCAATTCAATACCTCAAAAAATTAATATCTCAATTTCCCATTGTTTGTGTACTTATCACCAAAAATTATCACAACCTAATATTTTAGGCACCATATTTAAAACCAACAAAGAATTGATAATCTCTCTTTGTCTCAGCCTCCATATCCCTCTTTCTTTCCCCTCCACTCTCTGATTCCCTCTGTCTCCTTCTCTGTCTCTCACTGTCTTTGCCTGTCTCTGCAGCCATGCTCCCAGTTATGGGTTCACACCAGGGGTCCCTTGTGTCAGAATGCGTAATATCCCTTTATGTCCTATTTGCCCTAGTTTCTCTGTGAAAAAAGAAAATTATTTTGTGAAGCATTCCAATCATATAGGCTCTATCATCACATGAAGGATGAGCTCAGAGGTCCTATTCTTGTTTGACATTCTATAAAATGCTGAGAAAACACTTTCTGAAGGAAGATCAACAAGATAAAGAGATAAACCTTCAGGAATCTCTTTCAATTTCAATTTTTTTCTTAATATTTGTGAGGTGCTTTATCTCAATAACATGAACAAAACAAAAGTGTGAAATGCTGTTCTGAGAGAAAAACCTGCACATAAAGCACCCCAGTCAATTGTACTCTCTTCAGGTTAAGTTCATTTTGTGCCAATGAGTTTCACCATGGTAGAACAGAAAGCCTGTGTCTTTTCCCACCAAATCCCACTATGCAGTTCTTGTACTGATTGTAGTACAAAAACTTTGACACTCCAGACTGTAGGGCAGTAGGGCTAAGCACATGAGGGTCCAACTGAAAGGTGATCAGATTTGTAAGTCTTGTTCATTTCTAATTCCCATCAGGACATGAGACTGTCAAGCACTCTAATGTGCTCAATTAGAAACAGAAGAGAGAGCAAACTGCTTATAGTTTTTCATAATCCCTCATAAATGGGAAGAGAAACATACTTGAGCCCTTTTTAATCAATGAAAAGACTGTTCTTTCAATGGCTCTGTTGTGATTCTTAGCCCTAAAGGACTACAGCCAATAGTGAAGTGACTACTGCTATTTTGGTCATAAAATACCTATGAGAACTCCAGATGTTGCCTAAGAGGCCAGTTGTTAATGGGGCAAGTGAGGATTCATTCCACACCCATTTTGTATTTTGGTCCTGAAATGTGAACTAGTCTGTAGTCTGTATCCCACCCACATGCCAGCGTGCACCTGCAAAAGTCTTCAATTTGGGAACTTTTAAATCACAAACAGACACCGTGATTCAGCCTTTTATATTAAAAATTCCATAGCAGGGAAAAACTCTAAAAAAACTTGGAGCTCTAATTCCTTAATGAATTATATTCCTGGAGAGGGCTATATGGCAGACATGACTGGATTTCCTGTCCATAGTACTGGAGAGCACTTTGGAACGTGGAACAATTCCATTTCTTGGCTAGTGTTTCAGTCACAATGAAGAATAAGGCAAAAAGTTATCAAGATTTGCTTTAATTGAGGAAATAGGGAATTCTAAACTATTAATAAAATATTGTTGACATTTAAACTCAGGACAAAATGTGCTTGGCTTTTTACAAGTGAACTATAGCCTTCAGAAATAGACTCCACATATGTAAGCAGGCACCAATTCAAGCATTTTTTTTTGCACATTTTCTGTAAGACTTTCCTTCTTATCTATAGAAACATGAATCTTTACACACCCCTGTCTAATCATCTGGGTTCATTTCAGAGTCTCAGTGAACAAGAAACTAAAAACTGAATTTGTCTAGAATCACAGCAGTCTTGTTCTTTTCACCTGGAGTCATAAATCTTTTTTTTTTTTTTAATATCTTTTGGGAAGGAGGGAGTTCCTCTGAAACATGGGCCAATTTCATCTGGCACTTCTCGTGAGCCTTATTTAGGGTTTTCATAGAAAAAATAATCTCTAATACAAATAATTTTTTAACACTTTTGGATTTCATTTGAAAAACACATAGACACGTGTGCGATATCCCACAATTTCTGAATTAGCAGTAATTTAGAAGACAAAAATGGCATCCTTTTGGACAAACAGAACTATTCAGGGAAGTCCATATTAGATAACTCTATGTCCCTTGCCCCGTGATATCTCTGAGAATGAGGCCAGATGAAGGTTTTGCTGGAGGATGAAAGTGCATGTAAACAATTGGGATTTAGACACATGACCATCATTTACATTCATGACACACTGGTAAACCTCACGCTTGACTCCAACTCCAGAACCAGTCTCCATTCTTCTAACTAACTTCTTTTAACTCACCCTAGATCCACAGTGTCATGCTTCTTTGCTCATTGATGAGCAGGCATGAGGGTTGGGATCTGCCACTGGGCTACTGTGGAGGGTCTCAATTGAAAGCACAGCCTAGAAAATGGTCACGTATATCTGATGCCGAAACCAGCACTATCATTGCCTCTCCATTAGATTTCTGGTTCCCATCTACTTCTTCCACAAACTCGTATTGGTGATAGGTGAACTATGAAAGGAGAGCTTTGAAAAGGCACGCTTTGTTTAAACTCTAGGGTAGAAGTTAAGAATTCTTAGAGGCTTGAAGGATGGCACAGTGTTTAAGAGTACATGTTGCTCTCACAGAGAGATTGTGTCCCAGCATCCACATGGTGGCTCACATCCCATTAACTCCTGTTCCAAGTCCTTCTTCTAACCTCCATGATCTCATGCTCACACATGTTGCTATGTATACACATCAAATAACTAAATATTTTGAAGAAAAAAGGATTGATGGAGAGGTGTTTTAGTGATTAAGAGCAGTGACTACCCTTAAATAGGACTTGGGGTTCAGTTTCCAGCACCCAGCAGGCAGCAACCAATTATCTGTTACTCCTATTTCAGAGAAACTGATACCTTCATAATAATGAATGTAAAATAAAAGTTATTAAAGTACTGGAGTTTCTAAGATAGAGGTAATATCTCTTCAGTTGATCTGATTTGTAGCCATAACATGATTTATATTTGTAAATTAACTTTGTGTGATATATCATGGCGGCTATATTACAAACTAATTTTTAAGTGCATATATTTATGTTCTCTTTGCAGTTATAGCTAACTTTGTGAATCTAGCAGTAGTAATCAAGTAAACAAAATTCTAGATATGACTATATGATTCAGGAAAGTAAGTCATTTTCTACTAATACTGATGACATGTTTAATCCCCAGTACCCACATGATGGAAGGAAACAACCTGGTCCCTCACATTGCCTTCTCTGACCTCCACATTCATACTATGTTGGAAGATGCAAGCCCACCATACACAAATAGGTAATTTCTTTAAGGATAAATCTTGTGAGAAAACTAGCACCAAGAAATCCTGGGTATTGAAGAGTTCACAGGCCTCATGGAAACACAAGTCTGCAGGGTAAGAGATGTATCAGAGGGTGAGTCAGAGGTGACAAGCAGTCTGTGGAAACAAAGAAACCAACACAGCTGTACTCAGGACATAAAATTTTGTGCTTGGAGAAGCTGAATCTCATTCCTTTAGGGACTTGTGATGTAAGATTCTATACTCAGGCGCAAGAAGAGAACGCTCCCACCCGCGCTGAACTGCTTACATTGTTAGGGAAGAAAGGACCTGGATTGCTCAACACAACATGAGCTGTACTGCTTACATCGTTAGGGAGGAAAGGACCTGGATTGCTCAGTACAACATGAGCTGTACTGCTTACATGGTTAGGGAAGAAAGGACCTGGATTGCTCAGTACAACATGAATGGACTAGATCCTCAAAATAATACAGATCACATTAGGACTCCAGCAAAAAAAAAAAAAAAATAGTTCCAGTAGTAGACAAAAGAAAGCATATGTGGCCTTCACAAAACGAACAATTGCTCATATCCAGCTCATATGGATTAGAGCAAATAAACAAAGAGACCTATACTTATTCTCTTAAAAAAATTCCTTGTCCAACACAAGTAAGCACTGATTATGGAAGTGCTCTGCTCACTTGAAATCCTGCCCAGATAAGAATCAGGAGCAACCCAGCTATATATTTTCTGGAAATTGCAGTCACAGAGTTTTCTGAAACAAGAACAGGTAAACATTTTTAATGCGCATACACCTTAAAAGTTCTGTTTGTTCCATATTAGGAAATGTTACTGAGAAGGTAGAAGTAATGCCTCCTTCAAGAGACAGAAGACAGAGTAAACAAAACAACCAACCAACCATTCAAAACCAAGTGTGTTTTGTCAAGGTAGGGATTATCTGATCCCTTTCAGTTAAGTGCTGAAGTTAACTAGAGCTCCTAACTTTACCTAATTAAAAGTTTGGGTTTTCAAAGTCTTTCCCATTAAAACAAGGGAGATATACCTGGGGCTGCAATAAAGGCTCTGTGGGTAAGAAGTCTACTGCTCTTTTAGAGGAGCAGAATCTAAATTTAAATTCCAGCATTCATCTCATGTGACTAACAATTGTCCATAATCGCAGAGGATCTAACACCCTCTTCAGGCCTTCATTGGCACGCACAGATACACAAACACCTGCAACCCCCCCCCACACACACACACACAGACAGAGACAGAGGCAGACAGACAGAGAGAGAGACAGAGACAGAGACAGACATAAACAGACACACAGAGTCTTTAAAACTAGTAGAATTATTTGTTTAATATTTAGATAACATAAAAAGATACTATGTTAGACATGTGAATAGAAACCAAAAGAGCTCTAATGTTGTTAGGAAATAAAAGAAAGAAAAGATGTTAAAATAAGTGTCTATTTGGGGCAAACATATATTTCCAAGCATGGGTTTTGTCTGACCATCTAGAACAGGTAGCAGGCTCCTTTGAAAGAGCCAGAGTGCATTGTGAAGGGAGTGCTGAGAGTTAAGCATGTTTTGGTGAGTGGATCCATGCAGAGCATTTGAGACTAAAATGATCATTTTGAAGCACGCTATCACTCCTGCGGTATATTGAAGCTCCTGCCTCCTTTCTTCATATTTGCTGTGAAGAAATTTCAAACCTCATTTTGGCTTCTTTCTTTTTAGTTTCACACCTAAGTGAGCTGAAAAAAACTGCCCTCTGTTTCCTTCTGTGGTATCAGGAAGAAATTCAAACTATACATGTGCTTCTCAAAAAGCATCTGCCCCACTTATTGTCTTGTGTAGTAGCCACAGTGGTGGTGGTGGTGGGGGGAAATAAGGTTGTTCATTTTGTTTTGTCTTCCAAAAGTTGCACAATTTAACCAAAATTGTTGGTGTAAAATCTTTCATCAATATTTTAGTGTATGTGTGTGTGTGTGTGTGTGTGTGTGTGTGTGTGTGTGTGTGTTGGTAGCATTGTGCTGTTTGAACATTTGTGTCAACCTTGAAGTGGACACAACTGCTTAGGCAGTGTTCAATGAGTTACAGAAATTATTTTATACACATACTTTCCTAGGTCATATACGTCACTATACAAAATAGAATTAAGAAGGCAGGAAAGTATTTGAGTTTACTGCAATAACATAAGCCTATTCTTCACATTTTCCCATTCCAGTAAAATCATACAGAAAGTAGATTAGACTATCTAAATTATAATTATGGGAAAAAAGAGTTTGTTCAGGGTGGTACTTTATTTTTGTTCTGGGTAACTTTTTTAGGTCCCTTGATATAAAAGATCTTCCCTATATTTGAGAATAGTACAAATATTAGGCATAGATGATGACAGCATGCTTATTAATTATGCAAGAAGAAATGAAGAGATGTTATTTCATGCTGATGTGGGCATAGGGTACCAGAGATGAAAGAAAGAAAGATGCCTTTAAAGCTAGGGAAATAAGATAGTACAGAGATATAATTGCTATTTACTGCACTAGAGAGAACGTGGGAAGATTGGCTTCAGTAAGAAGAAATGAAATACCATGGAGAAGGTTTTCCAAAGTTTTTCATTCCTTTTTTTAATAATATTAACACCATGGATAACATTTACCATATATTTTCTGATCATGAAAATGCATAACTTTTGAAACATTTTTATGATGGCTGTTTTGACATCTTATGACATCATACTGTTCGCATCTGTTGATATGTTTGTTTGTCATATTGTGGTTTTATTGCATTGCAAAGGCTTCACAACATTATTCTTAAAAAGCTGGATATTCTTAGCCTCTTTCTTCCATGGAACCTGTGATTTTCAGCAAAACTCTCCCTGAGGAGTAGTAACAGGCAAGGCAGGCGCAGATGTTTGCCTACATATCCTAGGAAGTGTGCAGTAGTGACTCACTCTGCTCTCCTGCAGACAGGTATGGAGAAAGTTGACCTTCTTCTCAGTCCTGCTGACACTCTTTCAGAGAAGAGAACACTAATTTGCACCTCCTTATTCTACCAGGGGTGCCTTAGAATCTCACCCTGACACCTTGTCTCCTATCACCAGCCAGAGAGCAAGGGGCGGTTCCCAGGCTCTGTTGCTGTTGGATTTGAGTGAATATTTGACACATTCTTGGGTCTCATTGGTACAGAATGAGGAGAACAGCAGAGCAGAATGTCAACTGGGCTCACCTTAAAAGACCTCATTCACCTTACTGACATTGGCTTGTGGTAGAAACGTGGCTCCCTACAAAGCCAATGTAATAATAAAAGACAAAGAGAATGAAGAATGGGTTCTCCCCTCTCTGCGGCACCTAATTTGGCTTTAGTGAGATATATGAGAGTCAGAGTCCCATTGCTTGTATGATTGATTTGACCTTGGTATTAAAATAAGGAGCACTGTGTGGCAATAATTTCAGACACTATTTAGGTTTGCATTTTATGCTATTTTCTACATAGTTATATAATTTATATAGTAGCAACTATAGTATACGTTTGTCCTTTTCATGTTCATAACCATATTTAAATGTATCTAGTCTTCATGACTATCATCCCATTATACAGAATATTCTATATGTACATATTATACTATACATATTTACATTTTTAAGGGCTATTATGACATCTATTGGAAAAACCTTGCATGGCACTTTTACCTATTAGCTACATAGCCAACTGTCTATCATAATAGCTAGATACTGTTAGTTTTATTTACTTTAAAAATATATGAATGTTCATCTCTCTGTATGCTAGAACATCAGTGAATACTGCTTAAAGAAGCCAAAAGATTATCAAATTCTGTAGAACTATAGTTCCATATCATTTTGAGCAGTTGCTGGCTCCTAGAAAGGAAGGCTGAGTCCTTTGCAAGAACAGTAAGTACTCTTACCTACTGAACCATTTCTCCATCTTCAATTTTATTTCATAAAAATTAGTATATTAGTGTAACATATAACAGGAGGTAGAACAGCTTTCAACACCATACATGTCCAATTTTATAGTTTCATATTGTGAAAGTGCTAGTCGAGTGGATAGGCATAGAAATTTCTTAATGGATAAGGTACTCACTACTCTTTGAAAGGACCACAGTTCAGTTCCTAGCACCCACTTAAGATGACTCAAAAACTACTTTAACTCCAGTGCCAAAAGAACCAATATCATCTCTTAGTCACTGCAGAGGTGAGAACAGGCAACCAGGCAACACACACACACACACACACACACACACACACACACACACACAAGTATGCAGGTATCTCCTTGGATTACCATCCAGCTGATGTGGTGGCTTTGTTATTTTCAGCAGGCTAGTGAGTAAGAGTCACTTAATTGCCTTTGAGAGGCTAAGACTCTTCAGCTCATAGTTACCTTCAAAGACAGTAATAGATGCCACCTTTTGGATGTGTGTTGTTTGATGATCATGGAGTCATTAGCATTAAGAGAGAGGACATTCCTCAGAGCAATGGGAAAATATACACATTACAGAAACATGCCTTATGCTCACGGCAGCCATTGACACTCGTGGGGGGTCACACCTGGGCATTGTCCAGGTGTAAGAATCATGTCACTCTGTCCCTACTAGGGCCATGCCAGTTTCTACAGATGACTTAGAAATTACATTTTGTCACTCTTGTAGTGGCTCTTTTTTCCCCAACTCCATGTATAAAACAGTGTGCTCATATTATGTATATTGAAGTGATGTTCCAAATTCAGTCTTCTGATTAGTCAACTTTAGCTTACTCTTTTTGGTGTGCAACTAAATATACTCACCGGTTCCATTCCAGAGGTGTGGGTCATGTTCAGATACTGTGATTTAATATGAACCATCTTTAAGGGGCCTGTTAGCATTATATTTGTTTCAATTTTGTTTAAATTTTATCATTGTTGAGAAGGAATACACTGAATTTTATAAATGTACTAGAGACAAAGTCATGAGTTTACCACCATTTACAAATAGTAGGCAATAAAATTATGATTGATTCTGAATAAATGTAGCTTTTAAAGTACAGAGTAGATGTTAAATTATCCTTAAACTGTAGAAAGATTAGAGATACTAAAATTTCAGATTGTGTACTTTTTGTATATTCATAAGTTAGAAATTTTCTAGGATCTTAGCATCAATTTCAGTTTTTTTTTCCTCAATTCCTAGTATAAAATAGGTGGAAAATTTTTTAAAGTTTAGAATGAAAAAAGAGAAACATTGAGTTTTAGAGGAAATTATGGCTGGTGCTTCATGCCTTTGATTTCAATGCTGAGAACTCAAAGACAGGATGTTCAAGACTTCTAAGTCATCTTTGGAGCCTGGCATGGCTCTGGTAGGGACTGAATGACATGGTTCCTGTACCTGGACAGTGCCCAGGTGTGACCCTCCATGAAAGTCAATGGCTGCTGTGGACATAAATCTTGCTTCTGTAATAATGTGTATATTTTCACATTCTTCTGAGGAATGTCCTCTCTGTTAATGTTAACAACTCTGTGATCATCAGGCAGCACACATCCAGGAGGTGAAGGCGTGGCTAATGTCAACAAAATAGTAAATACTGCGACCTTTAGGACAGGCCTTGAGGCAATGGGAAAGAGCTCTAAATTCATGAGTTAAAAATATTTATAAGTTCTAAACTATGCAAAATGTAAGGGTGCAATATGAATTATGAGATGCTACATGAATCTAAAGGAACAAAGGAGCACTCTGAGCAAGTTTGACAGAGGGATATGAAGGCAAGCAGATTCCTGAGTTCAAGGTCAGCCTAGGACAGAGCAAGGTTAGGCCCAGGTGTTGTATAACTGATAATTTCAGGACAGGGCCCCACCAAACTATTTTATTGTCTGTGTTTAACAAAGGCAGACAGATCTCTAAAGTCTTTGCAATCTTAAGAAAAAAATTATGCTTGCTGTCTCTTAAGAATCAAAACTAGGGAACCCCAATGGAGGAGTTAGGGGAAGGACTGAAGGAGCTGAAGGGGTTTGTAACCCCATAGGAAGAACAACAATATCAACCACCAGATCCCTTCACCAGAGCTCCCAGGGACCAAACTACTAACCAAAGAATAAACATGGAGGGACCCATGGCTCTAGCTGCACATGTAGCAGAGGATGGCCTTATCTGGCACTAATGGGAAGGGAGGCTCTTGGTCCTGTGAAAGCTTGATGTCCATGAGTAGGGGAATCCTAGGGCAGTGAGGCAAGAATGGGGAAGGTAGAGCACCCTCATAGAAGCAGGGGGAGAAGGGTGGCATAGAGGGTTTGAGGAGGGGAAACCAGGAAGAGGGAAAACATTTGAAATGTAAACAAATAATATAACCAGTAAAAAATTACAAAAAGAAGAATCAAAAGGCTGGGGTCATTCATAAAATAATCAAAAGGAAACCTGAAGTAAATTATTGCATTGATATATAAAATAAAACATTGGACCTGTATTCTGCAGGAGATGAGCTATCAAGAGAATTTTTTAGGATAAGAAGAGAAAACTGTTTGGAAAAGATTCAGAGAGACAAATAGGCACACAGACAAACATACAGACAAACACACACACACAGGCACACACAAGCTCCCCCCCCTACACACACACAAGCAAGCAGGACATGGACAGAGAGATCTCTTAGAATATCAAGCAGAATATGGACAAACAGATCTCTCAGACTAGCAAGCAAGATATGGACAGAGAGATCTCTTAGAACATCAAGCAGGCAGAATATAGACAGAGATATGTCCTGAGAGAAAGCAGAACAAAGAGAGAAGCAAACTGGAAAAGCTGTATCAAGCAGAACACAGGTTGTCAGCTTGGATCCACGATTTGACTTCCAGGTCTTTCTTTTGCCACTGCTCCCAGACCCTGCTTCTCTCAGAACTCTTCTCCATGCTAAGACTGGACGATGGAGCAATATCATACTTCATAAACTCAACAAAATGAACCAATAGAACCGTCTTTTAGAGAGACTTTTCTATCTTACAATGGTGATGACATTAAAGTCCGGATTTTGATCACGTTCCAATTAATACCACTACAGCTGTAAAATAAAGGGACTTAAAAATGTCTGTTTGTTTGTTTTACAATCCTAGATTTTTGACTATGTCACTGCTTTATAATACATGGATTGTAAACTATTAAAAAATGAGTGGTAAAATATGTAAAATTATAGTCACAATAATATCCAGCCTCCTATCATTATGATATCATTATCAATATGATATCACTCCTATCAAATGCGATGAGTATGTCAGGCCTTTTGCTAGATACCAGTTTAGAAGTCAGAAAGGGTAATTGTTGACAAGTTAAATATTCTTTCAAAGTGACAAAGATGTGAGAGAGGAGTCAAATAAGCTGGATTAGTTGGTTTTGAAGAATCTCTCCAAAGGACAATGAAAATCCCTTGGGCATCAAAAGCTGAACTAGAAATGGTCTTCAGAACTTCTAGAACAGAGACATGTTTATTCATTATCAGTTTCCTTTCCTTTTTGTAAATGCAAGTAATTCTGAGAAAAATGCATATATTATCAACTTCATAGGACTGTCTCCAATTACATGCTATTGAATAACTGTAATATAAAAGAGCAGATTATACGCCTGTCTTCAGCTTGGTTCCTGAATATGTTTGCACATATTATCATATATGAGCCTTCTATTACAACAGTTATGTTATCTTTGATTATTTAGGAGGAGAAACAGAACAAAGTACTATATATCAGAGAGTGATGGGAAGGACATGATTTGAATGAATATTTGCATATTCTGAATATCAGAATAGTAGATTCATTAAGACAAGGGGAAACACAAAGGATGGATATTAGTGGCTCAATGGAAGGCTGTTTCAACAGTGAAAATTTGACATTTGAGTGGCTAATTCTGAAAAAAGGCATATCACAATGAGATAGAACAATATAAGAAAAAAATAAGACAGAAAGGTTTATAGTACTAAATGACAATCCAGCTAAGAGTCCTCTCGGAAACATTGTTCATCCTCATTTGATGGCATATACTTAGTGACTCTTCCCTCTATTAAGAGCTATCTCCTGAGAGGCTCTGACAGTACTCAACTAATACAGAAGTAGAGGCTCACAGCCATCCATTGGACTGAGTACCGGGTCCCCAATGAAGGACCTAGAGAAAGAACCCAAGGAGCTGAAGGGTTTTACAGTCCCTTATGATGAACAACAATATGAACTAACTAGTACCTTCAGAGCTCCCAGGGACTAAACCACCAACCAAAAAATGCACATGGTGGAACTCATGGCTCCAGTTGCATATGTAGCAGAAGATGGCCTATTCGGTCATCAATGGAAGGAGAGGTCATTGGTCCTGTGAAGGTTCTATGCCCCAGTGTAAGAGGAATGCCAGGGCCAGGTAACAGGAGAGGGTGGGGTGGTGAGCAGGGGGAGGGAGGAGGAAACAGGGATTTTTGGGTTTTGTTTTTAATTTAATTTTATTTTTTTCCTTTTTTTTTTTCAGAAGGGAAACTGGGAAAGGAGATATCATATGACATGTAAATAAAGAAAATGTCTAATAAAAAAAAGATGTTCTTTTACTTTCCTACCCAGAGATTCTCTGAAGCCACATCATGACAAGCTCATTTTGGAACATCCTCAGTGCTACATATGAAGAGCTCAGAAGTTCAGTGGAGTGAGAAAATTAAGAGTTCATTTTTTTTTCTTGAGCAAAATTGTCAGAGATAAAGACGGGCAGTGGTGGTGCAAGCCTTTAATCCCAGTACTTGGGAGGCAGAGGCAGGTGGATTTCTGAGTTCAAGGTCTGCCTGGTCTATAGAGTGAGTTCTAGGACAACAAGGACTACACAGAGAAACCCTGTCTCAAAAACAAAAACAAAAACAAAAACAAAAACAAAAAAAGAAAAAAGTCAGAGATGAAAATGTCTTAGAGCTCCTTCAAGGCTCACAAAGAAATGAAAGGACTTTTTGTTTTGTTTCATAACATTTTTGTTTGTAATATTTTTCTTTCACTCTTCTTTAAAGAGAACAATACTCAATACACATTTGTAGTGAGGTATTGTCTAATCTGTAATGTAAAATTATTCATGTGTTGGAAAAAATGACAAAAGCTAAGACTAACTAGCATAGACATGTGTCAGAAAGAGAAAAATTAGGTGCAATTCTAGTCTACTTTGTCCAATTGTAACTGAAAGATGTATTGATCTAGAAACACTTGGGAGCTTTCTTGGATGGAATGTCTTTTTGCAGCTGAGCTGTGACAACTTTCTGAGTCATGGAGTCATCTATTCATACACAGTGGGATCAACACCCAGGGAAGATTAGAATGTAAAATTCTTGTTCCATTACTTCCATTAAATCAGGGTTTAATAGTTTTGAAAAAAATCATTTAAACTTAGTAAACAATTCCAAAATAGAAATAACCTATATTTATGTCTTAGTTGATAAAAACAGATGGACATGTGAGGAAAAGCAATACATATTTACCCCCAAGCAAAAAGCCAATGATGTAATAGCATTAGCAGCAGACTAGTCCTCAAGAGAAAGGGCTTCCTGGGCTGAAGAGTTGGCTCAGTGGTTAAGATCACTGACTGCTTTACAGAAGATCCTGAGTTCAAATCCCAGCAACCACATGGTGGCTCATCACCATATATAATGAGATCTGATGCCTTCTATTGGAGTGTCTGAAGACAGCTACAGTGTACTTAAAAATTAAAAAAAGAAAGAGAAAGAGCTTCCTGTAAACTCTTCTTAGTATTAAAAAAACAAACAAACTACCTATTAATAATCTAATAAGTACTTAATCTGCTTATATTATTGAGGTTGAGGGAGATAGAAAATTCATTATTTAAAGTTCTTGCTTAGTTCATGTATTTTTATTTATAGTTTATTAAATGAGAATATGAGGATGAATAGAGTTACTTAGTATGTAGAGACAGACACTATAGATAATAATATTTAATTCACATGCTTGTTGTATGTTAAATACTGCATAGAGATGTCCCTTGGTTTGTTTTTTATAATTTATGACTTTAAAAAACAGTTTCTCATTTTTAATTATTTAACATATTCATTTTACAATTATAATTGTGATAAAAGTCGGTAGCATTTGAGAAAAGAAAAGAAATAAAATGCCTCAAAGGATAAAATATTGTATTATTGGGAAACTACTAACTACCAGTGTCTGGCACATAAAACAAACACAGACGGGAGTGTGTGTGTGTATGTGTGTGTGTGTCTATGTCTGTGTGTGTGTATGAGTTGTGTATGTGAGCTGTGTGTGTGTGTGTGAAAATGTAACTTGCATTTGCCTGATATAATTGTTATCTCAGAGGCTTACTGCTGAATAAGCTCACCCTTCTTATCTCTTTTTGATCTCTGACTGGCTGGTTCAACTCAGTTGTTCTGGCTCAAACTCCTCTCCAAACTGACTGCTTCACACTGGCTTCTCTCAGCTTTTGATAGAATTGCTTCGCTTGGCCTCAAGATAACTCTAGCAATCTGTTCTAATACTGGCTCCTTCTCATTTTCTAGGTAATTTCATCTTCCCTGGTGTCTAGCTTGTTCTCTATGTAAAGTATCTGTAAAACTGTCACAAGAACTCTTCAAATTGAACATCCACAAACTGAAATGCCATGAACTCAGTTCCTGCCCTAAACTGATCCCAAAATAACTGAATGAATTGAACAGAACCCAACTGCTCTCAACTGAACTGACCTCACTTAACTCAGAGATCTGCATGTCTCTGTCTCCTGAGTGCTGAGAATAAAGGTGTGTAATAGCATGCCTGGACTTGGTCATTCCTTTAACTGAAACTTGTTCTATACCAGGCTGACCTTGAACTCACAGTTCTACTTGTCTCTTTCTCTTGGAATTAAGGGCATGTCTTTATTCCAGCTGGATCATACAGCCCTAGAAGGCCTTTGGAAGTGATCCCTTGCCAGAACAGCCATGCTGGATTAAAAATTCCTCTGTGTGTGTGTGAGTGTGTGTGTGTGTGTGTGTGTGTGTGTGTGTGTGTGAATGGAGAAAAAAAATTCTTCTCTAACCATCAATGAAACCCACACTTATCATATCAATGAGAACCACAGTATTTCCTAGTGGCATCCTATTTTCAGAGTGATAGGTCTGTAGGGTCTCTCTTCAGGAATCTTGAGTTACCACCAACAAAGTACCTTTTTCTTTATTCTTGAGAGCTGTGTGATGTATCAGTATCTCTTTCTCATCTTGTATTTTATCCATTATTCTAGGTTGAATCTTTTAGTTCCTATGTCTCTGGGTTAGTAAATGTTTTATCAATATGATATGTTTCCCAATATTATGAATTTATAAAGAAAGTGTGACTTGTTTTGACTCACAGTTTAAGGTTTCCTTATTGGACATTTCTTGTTTCTGTAGTGGCACACTACATCAAGACAGGATTGTGTGGCAGAAGAATCCTACTCAGACTCCAGACAGTCAAAACACAGAATAAAAAAAAAATAGTATTGCCTCACAATCCTCTGACATAAACTGACATACAGTGACCTCCAACTTCCTAGTTGGTGTTGTAGTCTTACAGGTTTGCAGCATTTTCCTGTGAAGTCAAGCTGAGATCAAACCTTTAAAACATGGGTCTGTTTGAGAGGGTACATTCCAGGTCTACACTACACCTTACATGGTCTAAGTATAAGAATGTTATAATTATATAGAGACATATAATTTGCATATATGTATTATAATATATAGTATTTATATTATATTTATGCAATTATTATATGTGTGTGTCATCAGGGATATGCAAATGAAAACAACCATGAGATCCTACCTCACACCAGCCAGAATGGCTAAGATCAAAAACTCAGGTGGCAGGGATGTGGAGAAAGAGGAACACTCCTCCAATGATGGTGGGATTACAAGATGGTAAACTACTCTGGAAATTAGTTTGGGGGTTCCTCAGAAAATTAAACTTAGTACTACCTGAGGACCCAGAAATACCACTCCTGAGCATATACTCAGAAGATTTAATAAGGTCACATGCTCCACTATGTTCATTGCAGCCTTATTTATAATAGCCCAAAACTGGAAACAACCCAGATGTCCCTGGTGGATACTTTGGTCCTTCTTAGAAGGGAGAACAAAATACCCATGAGAGGAGACATAGAGACAATGTGTGGAGCAGAGACTGAAGGAAAGGCCATCCAGAGACTTCCCCACCTAGGAATCCAACACATATTCAGTCACCAAGCCCAGATGCTATTGTGGATGCCAACAAGTGCTTGCTGACAGGAGCCTGATATAGCTGTCTTCTGAGAGGCTCTACCAGTGCCTGACAAATACAGGGGTTTATGCTCTCAGCCAACAATTGGACTGAGCACAGGGTCTCCATTGGAGGAGCTAGATAAAGGACCCAAGGAACTGAAGGGCTTTGCAGCCCCATAGGAGGAACAACTTTATGAACTAACAACTATCCCCAGAGCTCCCATTGACTAAACCATCAATGAAAGAGTACAAATGGTGGGACTCATGGCTCCAGCACATATGTAGCAGATGATGGCCTTGTTGGTCATCAATGGGAGGAGAAGTCCTTGGTCCTGTGAAGGCATGATGCCCCATAATAGGGGAATGCCATGAACAGGAAGCAGGAGTGGGTGGGTTTCTGAACAGGGAAAGGGGGGATGGGATAGGGGGTTTTCAAAATGCAAATCAGGTAAAAGGATATCATTTGAAATGTAATTAAGAAAATATCTAATAAAATAAGAAAAAGAAAATTATAATTATATATACATATATAATTGGCATCTATGTATCATAATATATAGCATTTATATTATATTTATATAATTATTACATATAATTGTGTGTGTGTATGTGTGTGTGTGTGTGTGTGTGTGTGTGTGTGTCTATTTATATATCCTTCTAGGACTCAGTTGTGTTTTCATGAACTCCTTATCTGAAACTTTATCACTGGACTCCAATGGAATTTCTGATTTATGAGTGCTTGCTGAGTCACAGAATTAGCCCAGCTTATCTGAGTGATACAGGTACTTCTGCAGCTTTTATCCTACCCACTGAGCTCCCTTTTGAGCATCCCATGGAGTACCACTGGGCTTGTGCAAATTGAGCTCCATCTCATTCTGTAGTGCTTAAATGCCCTTTGTAAAGTATCGCATCTGTTGCTGTAGTAATTTCTATTTGCTTTCATTCTGTGTAGTTTTTTTTTTTCCTGAGGGTCAATATATTGTTCTTCTATTGTAAAGAGATATAATAGTTAATTCTTTATACTTTGTCAAATGGTCTATGTTAGAACTGTTTAACCTATATATGAAAGGAGGCAGCGATGGCAACTAATCTGTAAGTTTAGCTTCATTTCAATCCAAACCAAAATGTCAGCAATCAATATCACGGAAGTGTTGTATGGTTCTCTGGCTTTTGATATAACGTATTTTTTCTTGAAATATTTACTTACTTTATTGTATTTTTTAGATTGAATGGATCAACTTTTGTCTCAGGGAAAGTATTTTATTGAGCACAGTTAAAAACAAAGGCATTCATAAAAGCCAATTAACCTACTATTTCTAAAGAGAGAGCAATTCAATTGAACATATTCCTGACAAGCCTTTATCAATAATTATTTTATTGCCTGACATACTAAACCCATTTTATTTTCAATAAGTATAATAATTTATTGACGATCTACATATTAGATATTTCAACAGGAATTTAATCATTTTCTTTAGAAAAATGTTCATATTTTAGCTCTTATATGCTTATTGAAGTGCTTCTTTTCCTATTGAATGCTTAAATGACTGACAGACATATGCTTAATTCGTTTCCAAAAGGTGGGTATACCTGGTCCAAAGCTGTGAAAGCATATTGCATCTAAAATGAAACCTAGGCAGACAAATATAAATAAAAGTATTCATCCAAAATTACTTAATAATAACTCTTGTTTATATAAATAATGTGCACTGTGCTGTAAACATCCTCACAGCAGTCTTTTATTTATTTATTTATTTATTTATTTTGAGATTTATGTGTGTGTGTTTGTGCGCTCACGCATGCGCGCACGCTTGTGCATGCACATACATACAAATCTCATGGAATGATGTGGAGGTCAGCTGACAAACTGTAGCCTTTTGATTATCTTTTTGTACACTGTGTCTCCTGTAAATGGAATTCAGATCATATGATTTTGTAGCAAACTAGCAAACTACTTTACGCTAAATGAGCCATCTTGCCTGCCTTTAAGAACCAGAATAATATCAAACAGATACACAGGCAAATTTAGTGAATGAGAAATCTCGTCAACTTAAAATCATTTTTTCTTATAAATTTTGTAGGTTGGATCTTTGAAAATAAATATTTGCCTAAGAAATGATTCCTTACAATAAATCAATATGACTGAATGGGATTATCCTTGTCAGATTAAGATGCCAATGTTAGGGCTGGCGAGATGGCTCAGCGGGTAAGAGCACTGACTGCTGTTCGGAAAGTCTGAGTTCGGATTCTGGCCACCACATGGTGGCTCACAACCACCTGTAATGAGATCTGATGTCCTCTTCTGGTGCGTCAAAGAGCTACAATGAATTACACCGGATTGAGCCTGGCTGGAGCAAGCGGGGCCAGCAGAGGTCCTGAGTTCAATTCTCAGCAGCCACACACATGACAGCTCACAGCCATCTGGACAGCTACCGTGTACTCATACACATAAAATAAAAATAAAATAAATCTTAAAAAACAAAAAAAGATGCCAATGTTAGCCGGGCAGTGGTGGTACATGCCTTTAATCCCAGCACCTGGGATGCAGAGGCCAGCCTGATCTACAGAATGAGTTCTAGGACAGCCAGGGCTACACAGAGAAACCCTGTCTCGGAAAAAAAAAATAATAAAAAAAATAAATAAATTAAAAAAAGATGCCAATGCCATCTTCACCTTAGTTAAAGAAAAGAGGTGTTAATAGAATTCATACTATTTTATAGATGTTTCCGCACCTCCAAGACATTCTCACTTGCATTTCAGAAAAGCTTGTGCAATGAAGTTTGCCCATCGATTTTAGGCAGGTGTGCCTATGCCCCTATAGCATTATAGCTCAAAAGGCTTTTGTTTTCTAAAAACTAAGTCTAAAGCAAAAACATTTTCTATTATTGGAACAGTTTAGTTCCTCGGGTACTCCACTTTAGTGAGGAAGTATATCAGTTTCGCTTTGTGCTTTCCAGCACCAGATGTTGGCTCTTTAAGTGTTGTGCTGGTCCCTCACACTGCTATTAGGTCATAGCTGTCATTAGCTACAAAATACTTGGGGAAAAAGTAAAACTTATCAAGGGAAAACTTACGAAAAAAATTACCGAAAAATCTGTCAAAAATATTCAGTTTCGCTCAGGTAGTAGTTCCTAAGAAAACAGACTCGAGGCTCCGAGGGTGGGGCGAGCCAAACACTTTACGACCAGTATGAACATTGCAAAGAGAAGCAAAATGCCGCAGATGTTTCCAAGAGTGTGTCTGAAAATGTGGGAAGATGAATGATTTATACATTTTCATTTTTATGATGGGGAGAGTCAAGTCAACTGTGCTGTGAGTGAGTCACAGGATGCTATAACATATGCTGAAAAGCTCAGTGGCCTGGATGCTCAATCTGACTGCTTTGCTTGCTCCTCACAGCTACAAGACATAGCTTCCAGTCCATTCATCCTCACCAATTAATTCAATTTCTACTCTTGTAGAGAGAAAATTTGGAGCTATGAAAACACTATTTATATATTAAGAAGGAATACAGACATTTCTATACAGAGATAGTCAAATCTGAAAACTGATTTTAAGATGTGCTCCTTAAAGTCCTTGAAAATTATTTTTAAGAAGAGAAAAAAATTATACAGTGATAATACTTCACATTTTCTGGTATTAGAACATTTATAGTTTTGGAAAGCAAAAGGGCTGTCTGACACTGTAGCTAAAAACTTGCTGGTGACTCTCATTACATATCAGAAGTGTGGTTCCATTATAGAATCGTTAGACTATTTAAACTGTTCCTTCCAACATGACTTAGAAAGTATTTATTCTTTTCAATACATTTATCTAGCTCTTAGGACTTTCGTTTTTCCTCCTTCCTTCCTTTCTTTCTTTCTTTTTTATTAATTGTAAGTGTGCTTTTCTCTCTATTTCTCAACCAAGGTTAAAAAAATAAGACATCACCCAAGTCTTTATTAAATCAAACATTTATTCTGAGCAGTAATTAAAATATTCCCTTTTAGAATAGTTTTGACAGGAGTCATAGAATAGCAATGAATGATATAGCTTGAATATCACCCAAGAGTAAAAATTACCAAATATACACTACTCATGTGATATAGCTAATTATTTGAGAAGTAATGTTTTCAGCCAGGGATAAATGTATATACAGCATAATTTTTGAATGTTTTGCTTGCTTTGCAAAACGTTTTTATGGTTTCTTGTATGTTAAAAGCCACCTGTATTGACTCTAAGAAGAGATTCAAGTATCACCAAGTGTTTTAAAAGTGACATGTGAATACAATTTACCAGTGAGATATTTTAATTAGTAACCAGGTAACTCAAAAGATAAATAAAAGCATAGGATGCAAGAAGTTTGTCATTTCTGCCAGTAGCACTGCATCTGCACTGAAAAAATTCTCCAATGCTGAATATGTAATATTTCCTATTTATTTCACTCGTAACTACTTTGGCATTGTAAGAAAAGGCACTTAAAGTTACCTGTGGTTTTGAATGTAACTCCCTTCTCTCTGAACACATTATTATTATTAGAGTCATATCTTACAATATTCATACTTCTTGAATAGATATATTGATATATAAAATTAGAGAGGCAGAGATAAAAAGAGAGAAAACAAAAGGAAACTTAAAATATTGTACATTAATTAAAATGTTGATAAGTTCGTGAGAATAAAAATGCCAATTCGTAAATACTTCCATACAATACAGGTCTGATCTGTGGACTTGTTTCATGATGTCAGGATAAACATGATTCTTCCCCTACTTTCAATCAGTTTCCTAAGTGGAGAGTGAGGATTTGTTTTATACCTGAATCTATGTTTTCTGTGAGCATGGTTCAGTGCCATACTACCTTAACATTGTAATTATGTAATAATGGGATTTTTGGATTGTTTTTTAAAACTTTCAAATCAAAGGTTTCCTTCATTAATTTGCCAATATTTTTGAAACTGAGAATATACTTTTTTTGTTTCTGATTCTGTTGCTTTTTTTCACTACTCTTTAGTATATTATCTATAACTCAACTAGATGCAAAAACATTTATTGAAGGAAACAACATAGAAAGGGAAGTAAGATGAATCAATATTTACCAAATAGGATGCCTTAAAGTGTCTTTGAAGCATCAGTGTTGAAAAGGAACGATATTAAGGGATGTTAGGTCATGAAATCTCTGTCCACCTAGAAGGATTTTTGACATTATCAAGGGAAGAAGTTGATTATCATGGAGGACAACTCCTGATAAAAGAATGACCTTGCCTCCTTTGCTCTCCTCCCCTGCTCTCCTCCCCTTCTCTTTTCTCTCTTTCTGGACTTTCTCCACTTCTTTTTCTTCCCCTGCAGGAGTATGCAAGCATAGACTCCTGCCTGGGGCAATCATCTTCACTTGGACTCCCCCCCTCCCCGAAAATGAAATAATATCTGTTCTTTCTTTCCAAATATTACTCAGCTCTGGCTGTTCTTTAATTACAGCACACAAAACAGACCAACACATGAAAGAAAGATTATTCCATAGAAAACCATCGAATATACAGATAATATATCCATTTTAAAAATGTTATCAACATTATTAAACCATAATTTTAAATATATTTTACTTTTCCATGAAAAGTAAATAGCTAGATATGTAAAGTATTGATACCAATCTAGGTTCTTTTATTTTTTTAAAATGAATCTATCATCTATATACAACAGCATAAATATCATAGGTTCAAAGTATCTGATAGATTTACATGAGCCCTTGATATATACCTATGTCTTAACATGCTATTACTCAGTTTATAGATAAATCATTATGTATTTTCAAAACAGATTTTGTACAAATTTTCCACATTGTAGAAATTTCAGCCCAAGTGATGAACACATTCCTCTGAGACTGATTTCTTTCCCTAATTCCTTTCTAGATTCATCATTATCTCCATAAAATTACATTGTATAGTATTCTCAAATTAATAAAAATAACAAATACATCATGGGCTTTTAAGAGGGTATTAAGTAGAGCTTCCTATCAAATAGTTCTTATATTTTTTCATAAAATGTTTTATACCTCCTTATAGATAAATAATTTGATGTTTATAGGTGGTCCCATTATTATCTAACATCAGTACAGGAACTTTAGCTTAGTGGGAAATATTATGTAGATGTGAATGTACAAAGACGTTATTTATAGATGAATATGTTGCCTTTATAAAGCTCATTCTCTGTAAAATTTTTTAAAATACTCATCAGTGAGACTTCTTATTTACTTAGAACGAAGTATAGTCCGGACTGGTCAGAGACTACCTGTGAGTGAGAAAAACCTGACACTCATCATCCTCCTGCCTCCACTTTCAAAGTTCTGGGGCTATAGCTGTACGTGACCATATTTTATCTTTTATGTGACTTTCCCTTCTTTTACTAAAGGGAATACAATATATTTTGATTACAGTTTCCTTCCCTCTACTTCTCTCAATTTCTACCCAGATCCCCTCCTATTAAATCCACTTCATTTTTGTCTAAGTGAGATTTTTCTAATACTGCCATACATAAATACTTTTCATCCCTCATGAATGACAGCCTCACCAATATGAATACATATCACACGGAAATATTCCATTATAAAATAAATTACTTTATAAAGTCCTTCACGTAAAACTATATTCGATTTTCTTAGAATTTTTGTAGTATTAAAGATATTTTACAGATAGTCTTGACATATTATATTATGTAAAATTCACAATTACAAACCATTCCTGAACAGAATAACTGGACTTTATAAGAGAATACATTTCATCCTCACAAATCTTCTAATGATCATGTTCTTACTTGGTTATTTCTTTGTATTTCTTCATTGTGATTCCAATCAAATCCGGGACTTGTCCTCAAAAATGCTGTTCTACTGAGATACTACCCAAGCCCCTGTCAATAATAAGGATAGATGAATAATGATGGTATGATGAAAGATCCCTAGATGACTTCTGTTTTTCTTTTTTCTTTATTCTTGTTGTTTTGATTAGTTCTGTTTTCAGTTTCCTCAAAGACCTGTGATAGCTGATCAAACAATTGGGATAAAAAAATTGAGCTGTAGAAGTTTGTGTATCTCTTCTGTTCCTATGAGGTTCCCACCTTAAGCTTTGAAAGCATTTACAGAATGGCAATGATCTGTGTTCTAGTGAATAATGTGTTCATTCCCTCACTGGCTTTTCTGAATTTTGCCCAATAAATCTGTTGAAAGATTTACAGCATATCGCATAACATATTCTCTTTTTATTTTTCTGTGACCAAATATCTAACAAGAAACAATTTCAGGAGGAAATGTTTATAGCGGCTTTCAGTTTTAAGTGGCTGCAGTATTAGCAGCTCATATGATATTCTCCATTAGCAAACAGAAAGCAGAGAGAGAACAAGGAATGGGATCGAGCCATGAAACCTCATGTCCTTTCTCCCAGTGAATCATTACCTATAGTGAGGATCTAATGTCTTTTATTTTAATTAAGTTATTTATATTACATCCTGATCATAACTTCCTCCTCTCCTACCAGTGCCTCCCTCTCCCCTCCCCTCCCCTCATCTATTCCTCCACCCTTCCCTCAGAAAAGGGGATGACACCCAAGGATGTCAACAAGCCTTGGCATATCAAGTTTCAGTAAGACTGTGTGCATCTTCCACTAGTGAAGCTAGTCAAGGCATCCCAGTTAGGGGAACAAGATCCAAAGGCAGACAATGCAGTCAGAGATAGTCCCTGCTCCTGTTTTTAGGAGTCCTACATGAAGACCCAGCTGTACAGATGTTACATATATGCAGAAAGTCTATGTTCAACCCATGCATGTTCTCTTAGTCTCTATGAGCCCCTATGGGCCCAGGTTAGTTGATCCTATAGGTTTTCTTGTGGTGTCCTTGACCCCTGTACCTCCCTCATATCTTCCTCCCCCTCTTCCACAAGATTCCCTAAGTTCTCCCTAATGACTGGCTATGGGTTTCTGCATCAGTTTCCCATCAGTTGCTAGATGAACCCTCACTGATGATTGTTATACTAGGGTCCTGTCTGAAAATAAGGCAGAATATCTCTAATAGTGTCAGGGGTTGGCTCTCTCTCATGGGATGCCTCTCAAGCTGAGCCAATCATTGGTTAGCCATTCTCTCATAAGAAGATATACTTTTTTAATTAATTAGTTTATTTATTTCTATTACAGCCACTGCTCATCTCAATCCTGGTCCCCCACAGTCCCACAGTTCCTCATCCCATTTCCCTTCCCCCATGCCTCCAAAAGGGTGCTTCACTCCCAGGCATCTGCCTTCCCTGGGGCCTCACATTCCACCATACTATAAGCACATATACTGCACTATTATACATAGGACTCTGATTTGTAATAGCCAGAAGCTGGAAACAATCCAGATGACCCTCAACTGAAGAATGGATACAAAAAATATGTGGTTCATTTACACAGTGGAATACTATTCAGTTGGTAAAAAATAAAAATAATAATAAAAAAAGGACATCATGAATTCATGAATTTTGCAGGCAAATGGATGGAACTAGAAAATATCATCCTGAGTGAGGTAACTCAAACTGAAAAGGACATACTTGATATGTACTTGTTGATACATGGACTTTAGCCAAAAAGTACAGAATATGTAGCTTATAATCCATAGACCATAAGAAGTTTAACAAGAAGGAAGGCTCAAGTGAAGATGCTTCAAGCCCCCTTAGGAGTGGGAAGAAAATGATCATGGGAGGCAGAAGGAAGGAGGGAGATAGGTGAGAGAGGAGAGGTGGGGGAAAGGGCGATAGGATCAGGTATGGAGGACAAGGAACAGGAGGCTCAGAATCTCAGGAAAATAAATGGAAATATGCAGCTTCTGGGGGCTAGGACACCCTCTAGAAAGTCCCAGATGGATGTAAGAGATTTCTAGGACTCAACTGTGGTGACCTTAGCCAAAATGCTAATCAGTGGGGAGAAGGAACTAGACGAGTTCACATTGAATAGATAGACAGGGCCTTAAGTGGACGCTATACTTCTCCTTATTTTGGGGGGGGGGGTGGTTCTATTTTTTATTAGTTTTACATTTTTTTATTTACATTTCAAATGTTATCTCCTTTCCCAATTTCCATTCTTAAAAAAAAAAAACCTGCTCCCTCCTCTTTACCCCTGCTCACCAACCCACCCTCTCCCACTTCCTGGCCCTGGCATTCCCCTTACACTGGGGCATAGAACTTTCACAAGACCAAGGGCCTCACCTCCCATTGATGGCCGATGAGGCTGTCCTCTCCTACATATGCAGTTGGAGCCATGAGTCCCACCATTTGTACTCTTTGGTTTAGTCCCTGGGAGTTCTGAGGATACTGGTTAGTTCATATTGTTGTTACTCCTAAGAGGCTGCAAACCCTTCAGGTCCTTGGGTCTTTTCTCTAGCTCCTTCAATGGGGACTCGGTACCCAGTCCAATGGATGGCTGTGAGCCTCTTCTTCTGTATTAGTTGAGCACTGTCAGAGACTCTCAGGAAAAAGCTCTATCAGGCTCCTGTCAGCTAGCACTTGATGGAATCTACAATAGTGTCTGGGTTTGGTGATTGAATATGGGAAGAATTCCCAGGTAGGGCAGTCTCTGGATTGCCCTTCCTTCATTCTCTGCTCCATAGTTTGTCTCTGCAAATCCTCCCATGGGTATTTTGTTACCTCTTCTAAGAAGGATCAAAATATCCATACATTACTCTCCCTTCATCTTGAGTTTCTTGTAGTTTGTGGATTGTATTTTGGGTATCCCAAGCTTCTGGGCTAATATCCACTTATCAATGAGTGTATACCATGTGTGTTCTTTTGTGATTGGGTTACTTCACTCAGGATGATATCCACCAGATCCATCCATTTGCCTAAGAATCTCATAAATTCATTGTTTTTAATAACTGAGTAGTACTCCATTGTGTAAATGTACCACATTTTCTGTATCCATTCTTCTGTTAAGGAACATCTGGATTGTCTCCAGTTTTTGGCTATTATAAATAAGGCTGCTATGAACATAGTGGAGTGTGTGTCCTTTTTACATGTGGGAGCATCTTCTGGATATATGCCCAGGAGTGGTATAATTGGGTCCTCTGATAGTACTATGTCCCATTTCCTGGCGAACTGCCAAACTGATTTCCAGAGTGGTTTTACCAGATTGTAATCCCACCAGCAATGAAGGAGTGTTCCTCTTTCTCCACAACCTCTCCACCATCTACTGTCACCTGAGTTTTTTTATCCTAGTCATTCTGACTGGTATGAGGTGGAATCTCAGGGTTGTTTTGATTTACATTTCCCTGTTGACTAAGGATATTGAACATTTCTTTACGTGCTTCTTAGCCATTCAGCATTCCTCAGTTGAGAATTCTTTGTTTAGCTCTGTATCCCATCTTTTAATACAGTTATTTGGTTTTCTGGAGTCTAACTTCTTGAGTTCTTTGTATACATTGGATATTTACCCTCTATTGGATATAAGATTTGTAAGATCTTTTCCCAATCTGTTGGTTGCTATTCTGTCCTATTGACAGTTTCCTTTGCCTTACAGAAGCTTTGTAATTTTATGAGGTCCCATTTGTCAATTCTTAATCTTAGAGCATAAGCTATTGATGTTCTCTTCAGGAAAATTTTCCCATGTGCCTATGTGCTAAAGGTTTTTCCCACTTTCTTTTCTGTTAGTCTCAGTGTATCTGGTTTTATGTGGAGGTCCTTGACCCACTTGGACTTGAGCTTTGTACAAGGAGATAGGAATGGTTCAATTTGCATTCTTCTACATGCTAACCGCCAGTTGAGCCAACACCATTTGTTGAAAATACTGTCTTTTTTCCACTGTATGGTTTTAGCTCCTTTGTCAAATATCAAGCGACTGTAGGTGTGTGGCTTCATTTCTGGGTCGTCAATTCTATTCCATTGATCCACCTGCCTGTCACTGTACCAATCCCATGCATTTTTTTTTATCACAATTGCTCTGTAGTAAAGCTTAAGGTCAGGGTTGGTGATTCCACCAGAGGTTCTTTTATTGTTGAGAATAGTTTTCTCTATCATACATTTTTTTTTGGTTGTTCCAGATGAATTTGAAAATTGCTCTTTCTATGTCTGTGAATAATTGAGTTGGAATTTTGATGGGGATTGCATTGAATCTGTAGATTGTTTTTGGCAAGATGATCATTTTTACTATTTTAATCCTGCCAATCCATGAGCATGGGGGATCTTTCCATTTCTTAGATCTTCTTTGATTTCCTTCTTCAGAGACTTGAAGTTCTTGTTATACAGATCTTTTACTTGCTAATGGCTCTTTATATTTTTTCCTAGACAGCTCCACCAGCTGGTGACTAAGTGTTCAAACATGCAAGACTATTGAAGAAACTGGTTACCTGTAATATATCATTTAGATTATATGAATATAGCACTTTTTCCTTTATATTTCATGAGAATCTTTATTATGAAGCCAAAGGTAGAAATACTCTAGTTCTATAACTCTAGTTAGGGCCACTTTGACAAGCATCCAACACTTCAAGATGAAGCCATAGTTGTCACCATGTGACATCATATGCATACTTTTTAGTACCCTCTTCTTCATTGGTTATATTTTCCAACTTTCTTTCCTGTTTACCTATAAACACTATTCTAAAAAACATCGACTGATAGAATTGAGTTTTGTTGATAAACAGTGAGGTACACACCACTTAGAGATACTTAGGCTCTTGAAAGAATCCACTGCAACACTTTTTCTTATTTAGTAATCAAGCTAAAGAATAGTCTGTTCACATCTCAGGTTGATAACTTGAATGGATCAAGTACCTACCACAAACATCACTGCTTAATTGCTATGTTTTTAAATATGTTCAGTGGAAGCATAATTAAGTTCTACATATCAAATGTGAGACAAAACTTTGTTTTGCAAACTAAACAAAATAATTTCATTCCCACAAATGCATTCTAAAAGCATTATACAAAATTTTGTGGTTAAATATGTAAACTTTAGGTATGACAAAATAATTTAAGTCTTGGAAATTGCCACTATTTAAGTGTTACATTCTTCAGAAGGATTCAGAAGTGCCATTTCTTTTATTCAGCTTTGCAGTAAAAACATCAAAAAGGACTTACTGTGAATAACAATGTAGTGGTTCAGGCAGTTTTAGTGTTTAGGCAGAGAAAAGTAATATAAATAAATAGATAAAATGTACATCCTAAGATTTATTGTGGTTGGAATAAAAATATAAAGCCATGAACAACTCATCTTACAAATATGTACACATACACATAGATACAAATATTTATCTGGTCAGTATTCAACAGAAAGATTTTTTTTAGAAGAAGCATTTAATGAAATTTCTTTCTTAGGTAACAAATGCAAGCAATGTTACACAGTGAGCATGGGATCCTGACTTCATTACTTCTGTCTGAAATGTTGGTTTCTATAAGTGTAAAAAAGAGCAATAAACTACCAATTTATCAAAAGTGAAATCCTAAAATTTAGTTGAACTAATGTATGAAAAAAACATGGTTAACCACAAATTTCAATTAAAAACCATGCTATTGTAAGCCCAGTTACTACAGTAAAAAACAGAGAAACATAAAAAATACACCAATCCTGTGTTATTTGACTCTTTCTGAATTTGAAAACCTGTCAACAAGAGTCCTGTGTCATATGTGGCACCTTTCCTTCAGCACAAAAGGCATTTTCACATACTAAGAGCACACTATCATGTTAAACTTTCTCACATACTTTGGAACAACTGTAGGTGGTAGTTCTTTTCCTTCCAATTTGGTTTCTGTACATAAAATAAGAAATTCTACCAAAGAGCAAATGCCATGAGAGAATGAAGAGTTTACTAATGAAACAGGAATGGAAAAGTCAGAAGAAGGCTCTCTACCAAATAAGGCTTGGCAATCTCCAACAAAATTTGCCAACAGTGGGAAAGCTGTGTGTGGCACACACTCCTGTAATTTCCATAAAGCAGCATTTGACTTCACAAACGCTTAAAATGACTGAACACAGGAGAAAGAGTATGTTGTCATTATTTACTGAATGAAAACTGTTTAACATTTATTAATTAGTTATTATTATGAGTGCATTAATGGCATATTATGAGAAAGAGATAAAGTATTTACTTCAGTAATATACAAATAACACAATTTAATGTTTATAAATCAATACAAAAGGCATTAGACATGAAATAACAAATGGCAATATTCTCCATATTATTGTCTTTCCATGTTTTATAACTTGGAAAGACCAATTTTATTAAATAAGTTAATTGGAAATCTAGAGGCTAGTATAGCAAGCTACAAATTCATGAAAGAATTGGAGTTGGAGCCTGGAGTATGAAGACAGCCCAGGAGCCAAAATCTATACTTCCAGGAGACCATTGTCTTTTCTCTAATGTGACTGAGGTAGTCATGAACATGTTCTGTAAACTAATCTACTTGTGCAAACTCTACTGATTTAAAGTAATCCACCTCAAAAATGTCTTCCTTACAAGCACTTATAAATTTGTGCTTAAGCAAACAACTGGCTCTTTAACTCTGTTGAAACATAGAACTAGCAACTGAAGTAGGAAGATTTCAGTACATATACATTTTTCCCATAAACATGAAAGATGTTTATTATTATATTGTCCTTATAATAAAAACTCACCTAGAATATAATATTTATACAGCAAAGCATAATACTGAGCATTTAATATGAATGAGGTTTATTAATTATTCATTGGAGATGGGAACTATATTCATGATGTATAAGAAAGTAATGAAAATAAAATGCTAAATAACAGATTTGCTTAAAATGAACTAATGATTTTTTGAAAAAAGATTTCTCCCAAAGATCCATATTTGCCATTATATGACTATATATTCAACAACCCTAATCATCAGGACAGTTGCATATTGAAATCACAGAGAAATATCACTTCATCGTGAAAATACTGATCATTCAAAAATACTACAGAGAAACTCAGAAATATAAAGACTGTTATAATCCTTTGTGGGAATCTGAATTAGAGTATAGCTATTGAGAAAAACAGAATAATTTCTCATCACAAACCTGAAGTAAATGACTTTCAGGTCTGGAAGTTATGACTGGATGTCTGTCCAAAGAATGGCCAAAGACGTTGAGAGCACAAAGGACAAATCTAATCTGTCCTGACTATGTCAGCACTGACCATACTTATCTCGATATAACGCCGACAGGTCTATGGGATATTATGAAGGGATGATAACAAAAGTCATTTGTTTACAAAATGGAATATTATTCATCCAATTTTTTTTCTTTTTGGTTTTTCGAGACAGGCTTTCTCTGTGTAGCTCTGGCTGTCCTGGAACTCAGTCTGTAGACCAGGATGGCCTCGAACTCAGAAATCCACCTGTCTCTGCCTCCTAAGTGCTGAGATTAAAGGTATGTGCCCCCACTGCATGTTCCAAAAATATTTTTGTAACTAAATGTCCTACTTGCAAATCATGTTGAGAAGGAAAACTAGGCCTACATAGAAAATAAACATTCTGTTTGCTCATTCATATCAAGAAAGATAGCTGCAAGAAAAAAATGTATATTCCCAAGATGGATAAAAAGATGAAAGCTGTATGTAATGAATATACTAATATGACCGATTTGCTCATTAAATGTGCCCGAATGTCACATTAAATGCTGAAAGCATGTACAACTGTGCTTCTCATCAGAGATTTATGCCATGACTTCTGGCAGTGCTTCTTGGTTCATTAATACTAAAGAATAAATAAAACTGTCATTTAAAAATTATAGATATTGCCATTTATAAATACATTCATTTCAAGAATGAAGATGTAAAGAGCTTGCAAGCCAGGGGGTTGGTATTAGCTTCCAGGAGTGGTGCATGAATACTGAACCCAGGAAGTGGAGAGTTTAGACAGTACATGATTAAAATCAAAGTTATTTTTGTCAAAAATAATCTTATGATGACAAAATGCAGAAAACTTAACATCTCTCACTATGGAGGACATGACCAACAACAATGCTCAGGAGACACAGACAGAAAGACAACCAACAGTGGATATTGGAAAATTTCAGTTAAAGATTATCATTTTATAAACTTTACAAAAGTAATTTGAAAAGTTACCACAATCTTTCTACAATAGTTTTCTTACCCTCAAATGCTTCATATAAAAAAACTTAATGCAGAAAAAAAAATCATCTTGGATCACTCTTTTGGAGATTTCAGATTGTCATGCTTTGGAGCATGAAATTTTAAATAGTGTAGTTAGAACACTCCTGATATCAGGAACATCAATGAGATAGAGCAGTTTGTAACCTCATGGTCAAAGAGAAAGCAAAGCAAACATCAAAGACTTAGTCCATTTACCTCTTGTTGTAAACACTACAGATAAATAACAAGAAGTTCTTTATTAATCTTTAAATATCACTGAATCAATCAGATCAATGATGAATACTGAGTATCACATATTTTTAAAACCCATAATATCTGTCAAGTAAAGCAAATATATATATATATATATATATATATATAAATTGTTTTGAAGAGAGAACAGTAAAGATCTCTTTAAATTTTACAAATGTTGACAGGTAATATTGTTGTATATAAAAAAGCATCCATGCAACATATAAATGAATACAACATAGGGTAATTTCTTCAAAAAATATATTAAAAAGATAATTTTGGAAATTGCATTAATGATAGTAGTGTTCACATTTGTCCCCTTAAATATAATATGCTATAAGAGATGGAAGTTTTCTATTGATATCCGGAATATAAAGAAAGATATTTTCCTAGTCTGTTGCTTGCCAATTTGTCCTATTGACAGTGTCCTTTGCATTATAGAATCTTTGTAATTTTATGAGCACTTTGACTTGAGCATTGTACAAGGAGATAAGAATAGAGCCATTTGCATTCTTTTACATGCTGATCTCCAGTTGAACCAGCACTTTTTGTTGAAAATTCTGTCTTTTTTCCACTGGATGGTTTTAGCTTCTTTGTCAAAGATCAAGTGATCATAGATGTGTGGGTTCATTTCTGGGTCTTCAATTCTATTGATCTTCCTGCCTGTCTCTGTACCAATACCACACAGTTTTTACCACAATTGCTCTGTAGTACAGCTTGAGGTCAGGGATGGTGATTTGCCCCAACTGTTCTTTTAATGTTGAGAATAGTTTTCAATATTGTGAATTTTTTTGTTATTCCAAATGAATTTGAAAATTGCTGTTTTTAACTATATGAAGAGTTGAGTTGGAATTTTGATGTGGATTGCATTGAACCTGTAGATTGCTTTCAGCAAGATGGCCATTTTTACTATATTAATCCTGCCAATCCACGAGCATGGGAGATCTTTCCATCTTCTGAGATCTTCTTCAATTTCTTTCTTCAGAGACTTGAAGTTCTTTTTATACAGATCTTTCACTTGCTTGGTTAGAGTTACACCAAGGTATTTTCTATTTTTTGTGACTATTGTGAAGGATGTCACTTCCCTAATTTCTTTCTCAGCCTGTTTATCCTTTGAGTAGAGGAAGGTTACTGATTTGTTTGAAATAATTTTATATCCAGCCACTTTGCTTAAGTTGTTTATCAGGTTTAGGAGTTCTCTGGTAGAATTTTGGGGGTCACTTAAGTATACCATCATATGAACTGCAAATAGATATATTTAAAATTCTTCCTTTCCAATTTGTGTCCCTTTGACCTCCTGGTTGGAATGGAAGAAGTTTAAATATATCTAATCAAATGAATATATATAGATATATAAATAAATATATAGATATATAAGTATATCTATATGCTTAAGTTGTTTATCAGGTTTAGGAGTTCTCTGGTGGTATTTTGGGGGTCACTTAAGTATAATATCATATCATCTCTAAATAGATATATTTAAAATTCTTCCTTTAGTTGTCTACTTGCTCTAGCTCAGTCACAAAAGAACATACCTGGTGCTCTCACTGATAAGTGGATTTTAGCTCCAAAGCTCAGAATACCCAATTTACAATTCACAGACCACATGAAGCTCAAGAAGAAGGAAGACCAAAGTGTGGGTACATTGGTCCTTCTTAGAAACAGGAACAAAATACTCAAGGGAGCAAACTCGGAGACAAAGTGTGGAGCAGAGACTGAAGGAAAGGCCATCCAGAGACTGCCCCACTTGGGGATCCATCCCATATAGAGTCACCAAATCCAGACACTATTGTGAATGCCAATAAGTGCTTGCTGACATGAATCTGATATAGCTGTCTCCTGAGAGGCTCTTCAAGAGCCTGACAATTACAGAGATAGATGCCCACAGCCAACCATTGGACTGAGCAGGGGATTCACAATTGAAGAGTTAGAGAAAGTACTGAATGAGCTGAAGGCATTTGCAGCCTCATAGGAAGAATAAAAATATCAACCAACCAGACCCCCCCAGAGCTCCCAGAGACTAAACCACTAACTGAAGAGTACACATGGAGTGACTATGGCTCCAGCCATAAATTTAGCATAGGATGGCTTTTTCTGGCATCGATGGGAGGAGAGGCCCTTGATCCTGTGAAGGCTAGATGCTCCAGTGTAGGAGAATGCCAGGTTGGGGAGGCAGGAGTGGGTAGGTGGGTGGGGGAAACACAATTATGGAAGCAAGGGGAGGGGGGATGGGATAGGAAATTTCTGAAGGGGAAACCGGGAAAGGGGATAACATTTGAAATATAAATAATAAAATATCCAATAAAAGAAAAAAGAAAGGATAGATAAGCAACCAAATGCAGGCCAGTCAGTGGTGGAGCACTCCTTTAATCCCAGCACTTGGGAGGCAGAGGCCAGCCTGGTCTAATGAGTGAATTCCAGGACAGCCAGGGCTACACAGAAAAACCCTGTCTTAAAAAACCACAACAAAACAAAACAAAAAAAGCAGAATTCATCTTTCTGAGCTTTGGTTATCTCACTCAGCAATCTTTTTTAGGCCCATTCATTGACCTACCAATTTTGTGACTTCATTTTTCTTTACAGTTACATTGTTTTGATTTCTACTATCCACTAATTCATTGATTGATATTTCAGCCATTTTATTTTCCTGGCAACTGTGCATAGAGTGACAAGTCTAGGAATGTATAAAGAGACTATAGGTAAGGATGTGTATGAGTTTGAGAAAGGAATATACAGGTGTTAAGAAGTAGAAGAAGAAAACTTGGATGAGACTCTTAGGAGGAAAGTGGTAGGAATGTCAATACAAAAAAGGAAGGATGAAGGACAAGTAACATCAAGGTTTTTTCTTAAAACCTCAAGAGATAGTTGTATTTACTTAAAATTATATAATATATATATATATATACATGTATACATACAAACACATACATGTATGGTATATAAATATATTAAAGGAAGTTTTATTCATAAGCTTGGTTGACAGGCCTTCCCTGCAAGAACAAAAGAAAAAATACAAAAACAAAGCACAAATAAATGTTAGGAACAAGAAATTTCCTATCAGATGTTTGGTTGGGGTAGTATAACTACCTCCAAAATAATAAATTTCATTGATCTATCCATTGCTTGGTTCTCAGAGGGTGAGGATAGGCCCTTGATGTTAAAATCAATGCACATTTGCACACAAAACTGTTGATACAGGTTGGATCAGCATAGATTGTTAGAATTTGCCTGCTACCAAATAAATGCTTCCAAAACCAATGTGGTTTTAAATGTATGTTGTGTCATTTAATCTTCTCACATCCTTGAGGAAGATCCTAGGACTATTCATTGCTTCTGAACAGAAAAGAAATTCTCACACCACTCTTTTCACACCTGAAACAATACATACAATAAAGGAAAAAAAATACCCCAGGGAGTTTAGAGGTCAGATGGGTGGAAGGTAGGAACATCCACATGGAGACAGGGGCATGGAGAGGAGGTATGGGAACAATCGGAGGGTGGACGGGGTGGGGGGATGTAAAATATGGAGTATAAAAAATTAATTAATTAATTAATTTAAAAAAGAGTAGAACTTGTTGGAAAAAATTGAAGGGTGCTGAAGGGTGAAGTGTGGAAATGTTGGCAAAGGGGCATAAGACTTTCAACTATAAGACAATAAATTCTAGAGACCTATAATAGAGTGTTATGACTAAACTCAATGTATTTTATACTTGAAATTTGTTAGCAGACTGATTCTCATGTATACTTACCACACACAAAGAGAAATATTAACTATGGGGGATGCTGATATGTGAACTAATTTGATTTGGGAGGCCATTTTATAATGGATGCATATGCCCAAGCATCAAGTATATGAAATTTATATTGGGCAATTATATTTCAGTAAAGTTGAAAAAGAAAGAAAGAAGGAAGGAAAGGAAAAAGTAAAAAAGAAAGAAAGAAAGGAAAAAATAAAAAAACAAAAGAAAGGAAGGAAGGAAGGAAAGAAGGAAAAAAATGGGGCCTTTTTCCTCACCAATAAATCTACTGAAGTTCAAAAATAAACATTCCTGATAATTTATTTTATGATAACGTTTTCTGTTTTCTAGAAATACAACTAGAATTATTTAGTTCATATTTAAATATTTTTAAATATGCACAACAAATGTCATCATTTTTATACACATGAATTTTAGTGATGTAAAAATACACTTTCAATTATAAGAAATCATGCAAAAGATGAGAATTCTGTGTTTGTATTGTTCATATCTATATTCAAACTTTTGCTATGGTAGTCACTGTCTAGATGAAACTGACAGTATTTTACTATCTGTAAGATGTAGAAATAAATTCTATCCCTGTTGGGCACAGCTATTTAAGTCAGCATGTTCCTCTGTGGACTGGTGTGTGCCTTCCATGTGGTGTCTGCCCCTTACTGAGCACAGACAGCTCAGGAAGACGTTCAACTCCTCTAGAGGTGATCTTTCAGACTCAGCTCTTTGTAAATTCTCCAGTGAACTGCTCCTCCAAATTTCTCTTTTCTGTGAAAGTGAACAATTAGTACAGCTGCGTTTTTTAAAACACCTTATCTCCACCCTGCGGCCCACACCCAGGTGGGGGTGGCCATTGCAGGTGCTGGCAAAGCGCCTGGGTCTGCAAGCAGACCTGGCCTGTTGTGTCTCCTGTCTGTGCAATCTATTAAAGGACTTCCTCTTGGTGGGCCTGGCTGAACACTTCATTTGTCCTGAGGAACTGTGGCCTTCCTGTTCTTAGCACCCTAAATAAAAATCTAGATGTTTTTAGAAAAAAAATGTTATTTTGTTTTATAGCATTAAGTACTCCAATTATACTACATAACTAGGTTCTGAGTAAGTCATGAGATCTTACTCTTAATAAGCGTTCGGCCAGTGTATGAGTCACCATTCCCTAAAGGAACCTGGTTGTCCAGCAATGGCTGTCTCCATCGATTCCAAGAACCTGGAAATTGTTCAGTCAAAGACACAAGATGTTCCCATCGTCCTAACCTGGTGCTGTAGTCAAGACAATTCTTAAAATACTGCTGATCTTCAGTCTACACTGGGATTCTGAAGAAGTAAGTTTCTAATACCAGCAATGGCATGCCTTAGCCACAGGGCAGGTGAACTGGCCAGTGAGAGTGAAGACAAGTAACTTGATAGGGGTACCTTACTTTCCCATGTCCCTTTTGTGTGGGCTGTCACCAGAAAATGTATTCAAGACTTGGAAAGCTTGGTGTTTCCAGTCTCAATATAGCCAGATTTAGTTTGGATCTTCTCACATTAAGTTATTTAAAAACAAAAAATGTGTTCAGCTCCTTGGATTTTACTTCAGAAGTACTCACGTTGACCAGCAAATTTAACCAAAACAGTCAGTCATTAAGTATTGACTTTCCCTGTTATAGTGACATTGAACTTACCTGGTATTCTTATTCATCACTCTGTGTTAGCTCTGTGACATATCGCATGCTTAGTGATTTGATTCTTCAGTTTACTGGCATATGTCACATATACAACTGCTCTTAAACAAGTTCGTACACACTCATATTTTTACACCTTAGATTGGTGATAGAAAAAGAAAGTAGTCTACTGAGGAAGTATTATTCTTAATATTATTAAGTATATTACTATATTGATGTTATTAAAAATAAATTTGAATATTAGATGTTTCAGATATACTTTTTAGGCAGTTGGTTTTTCCAAATGTTTTGAATGAAAATATCAATTAAAAACAGAGTAAGCTCTCTTCTTCCCTGATTCAGTCTCTCTGTCATCACTCACTTTCTTTCCCTGCCCTCTCTCCTCTGTCTCTTTCCCCACCGCAACTTCTCTGGCCTCATTCCTACAGGCCCGTGAACTTGCTCACCAGAGAGAGAGCAGCTTCCCAATAAACCTGTATGCCTGTGTGTGTGTGTGTGTGTGTGTGTGTGTCTGTGTGTGTGTGGTGTGTCAAAGTAAATGACAACTTTCAGAATTAATGAGTTTTTCCTGGGATCATGACAACGCATCTTATAAAATTAACTATTATTTTTACCTTAAATGTTAGATGACAGTGTAATTATATTTGATAAACACACCATCTCTTCTAGCTTAAATAAGTGACTAATGAGGCAAGTTCATAATTTTAATTGCATTAAAGGTCAGACAGCTTCGCTTTACTGCATGGGAACAAATTGTTCTCCACATACTAGCTAGCTTAATTCAAATAAATCAGTCTGTTGGTTCCACTATTATAATGACAATCATCTGCACCTGAAGTTCATAATAATTTGCAAACATTTTCAACATTATATTTTTTATCTAGAAAGAATATTTAAAAAGTAAAAAAAATTACTCATTTTCATCTTATAAAATTGTACTTTTAACTTCGGAGAAGAGGTATTGCATTCCTCCCTTCATCTCAGAGGGAATAAGAGCAGCCTGTCTAGCAGTCTAGATGCCAATGTTATTTATCGTAGGCTTCCCTTGCATTGTTCCAAGAGGATCACTTCAGGACCATCTTGGAACATGTTCTTGTATTGTCTTGGCTTTCCCTTTGCCTAAGCTGTTGTCACAGTGTGTTTTCTTGGCTGCCCCAGACAATGAGCAAAAGAGCAATGTGTTTACAGAAATTAAACCTTATTGACCTGACATTTTCATATATATTATGTCAGTGACGAAATATCTTGAGCAAAAGCAATCTAGCAAAGGAAGGGTTTATTCCCTATGGTTTCAGAGCCCTTCATGACAGGGTCAGCATAAGGTTAGGAGCCTGAGTGTAGTGTAGCAGTCAGGAAGCAGAAATCATTGTTCACCAGCACACAGGGTCCATCATGGAAGAGGTAAGGGCAGGAAGTCGGATGCAAGTCCATTACTAGTGACATGCTTCTTCCAGCAGGGCTGGACTTCATAAAGGCTCGGTAACCTTCCTAAACAACCACTAACTGAGATTCTTAAGGAAAGCTTTATGTAGTCCCATTTATATGAAAACATGAAACATTTTAAAAAGTATGTTCTTATTTGCATAATTCAATGAATTAAGAGCAAGCAAGTATAATTAGATCACCTTAAAGACAAGGTTATAAGAATAGATAATAACTACATGCTACTTAATTACGAAAAATTTTCAAATACTTTGTTTTAACCACTTTTTCTTTACATTGTAAGTACTCCTTTCTCATATACGCATCCTAATTACCGTTTCACCTTCCTTTACTCAGCCCATTGCCTTCTAACCTCCCATTCCCTCTCATCCAGGTCAAGCACCATTCTGTCTCTTATTAGAAAATGGGTTTCATCAACTCTACCTCTGACAGAGGCTAATACCAAAATATATAAAGAACTCAAGAAATTAGACTCCAACCATCAAAATAACCGAAATAAGAGATGGGATACAGAATTAAACAGAGTTTTCTCAACAGACAGATTTCAAACGGCCAAGAAGCAACTAAAGAAGAAATCTTCAGCACCCTTAGTCATCAAGGGGATGCCTAAGTCAAAATAACTCTTAGATTCTATCTTACAGGTCTCAGAATGGCAAAAAAAAAAAAAAACAAAAAAAACAAAAAAACATTCAAGTGATAGCATAGACTGGTGAAGATGTGGAGCAAGGGAAATTTTCCTCCATTGTTGGTGGGAGTGCAAACCTGTACAACTACTTTGGAAATTAATTTGGCAGTTTCTCAGATATAGCTATAGGTATATATATAGGTATATAGGTATAGGTACACATATAGGAACATTCTTATAATCAAAATTTTAATTGTGATCTCTCTCACACCTAAGGCTATACACCTCAGAGATTTTAAATTTCAATACAGAGATGCTAAAATATTTTATGTGATTGTATGAACACAAAATATTTTATGTGAATGTTTTAAAACACATACAAAAACTCACATATATTCTTTCAATATACTTATACATATATGTGTGTGTATGTGTGTGTGTCTGTCTGTGTGTGTGTGTGTCTGCCTCTGTGTATGTGTTTATATGTTGATTTCCCTGGTATACAAGCTGAGCTAACTTTTCTTAAGCTACTCAGAGAAAGTTTTATATTTTTTTCTGCAGCCACTCTAAATTAAATGACCCATGCTGGGCTGTATTAATTATAATTACACTAGGGCACATCTGTACTTGTAAATCTTAAGATACTGCATCTTTTTAAAAAGTAAAATCAGTTCAAGAGAAATTCATCCTTAAGCTAGTCTACAAATTCACTTCCACTATAATCAAATGTCAGTCTCGACTCTACTCCATGATCTCTTGACTACATATTTTATCATGTAGCTTTTTGCTCCTCTAATATTTATATCATAATATTTTATAATTGCAGAGCAGTAACATATAACAATGTATATTTACATAGATAATGCACACTAATCCATATATTTTCATAATACATATATATCAGTGCATACATACATATCCATGTCTATGTTGGGATATGTATGCAAAAGCATTTAAAAAGAATATTTGTGTATGTGAGTAAACACATTCATATATAATATTTCATGTTCATATACTCACATAAAATATTTTACCTTGATTGTAATGAAATTAAAAACCTCTGAGGTGTATAACCTTAAGTGTGAGAGATATCTGGATTACTTACACTTTTGATTATAAAAATGATCATATTGTATAATTACATTTTCTAAAAATATAATCAGTACGTTCACAAATGAAATGCAGACTCAAATATCTTATACATTTATATTTGACATGTAAGAAATTAATTTTACCTTTAGATGAAACTAAACTATTTGGAATATAATCATGTCTCCTAAGTGTGCTTGGTAACTGGTTTTTACCTAATATTTCTAAAAGGCATCTACTACATGCCCTTGTAATTTAAACCTTAACAACAAGTACTGAGTTACTTTAAATATCATCCATTAAGGAGAGTAGATAGATAAAACAGTAATTTACATGATTATGTAAAACACAGCATACAGAGTTGATTTGGAAAACAACTGTTGATGAATTCTTCACTCAGGTTAGGCAATATTAAGCAGCATAATTTTCCTCAGTGAACTCATTACAATAGATTAGATTTGTAAACCACCTAGTGTTGAATATTAAGAAATGAGAGAATTTCGATTTTCATGCTTGATCATGTTCAAATATGAAAATCTGTTTACTTCCTTCTTGATGAGGCATAATATAAATGTATGAGATAGGAATAGAATGAAGAGTTTGTTGCTTCTTTAAATGGTAAGCAGAATATTTCTTTCAGAAAATTAAAGAAAACATCTTTCTGTTCACTGTTCACTCTATAATGTATTATGTATTATGAAATGGTATGAATATACATGCATATTAATCTTACTTTCTGTCAAAAGATATTTTTGTTGTTTTTTTATTGTTTTACAGGTGGAATTGGGAGCATTTTGGAGCACTGTGTACAAATCTAATGCCCTGGAAACTTACAGGATTCTGTGATTATTTCTTGTAATTTAGTATATGGAACCTGAGCTGACTGTCTTTTATAGCCAGGCAAGGATTCTAGTGGTGAGACTGGGTTACATTTGGTTGAGTTGTTGGCTGAGGGGTCCCAAGGAAATTCCTAAACAACCTAGACTAATGCTAGGAGAGAAGGTCACCCTCTGAAAACTGAGAGTGAAGTTATTCCTGAGAATAACTTCAACTCAGCTCACTGAGTTGAGCTCAATGTGCTCATCAGAGTTAGAGATAATGTGGACTTGGGACCTTCACCTCTACATCGTGGTCTCTTTCGCAACTCTGCAGCTATAGAAAGAAAACCTGGACCCAACCCAACCACAAAACCTTCCAACTAAAATCTGTCCTTCCTGTGATATGTGCTTGAGCACTGGGCACAGAACATGTGGGAGTAGCCATATAATATTTTCTTTAACTTGAGACCCACTCTATGAGAGGAGCCAATGCTGTAGATCACCTGCATGGCTAGGACCTGGAGAGAGGATAACCTAGAATCCTAGATTAGAACCAAACAGGACTGGAATAAAAAACAATATCCCTTTTCCTAGTGATATTCTGCCATACTTATAGATATGTGCCTTTGCCAGCAGACAGGAGCAAATGCAGACATAGGAAGAGAGAGTTGAAACTGGAAGTTGCCATTAGGTCCCTCTTCTGAGAGATTGGGGAAACTTGACAAAGACAGAGAGGAAAGACTGTGGGAGATAGTGGGGATGGAGTACAATGGTGGAATATGGCCCACAGAAACAACTAAACAGTGCTCCCATAGGTTTACAAAGATGGAAGCAGCAAGCATGGGGCTTGTATGGGTCTGCAACAGGTCCTTTGTATTTATGTTATGAACGTTAACTTGGTGGTTTTGTGGGACACCTAATAGTGGGGGTGGGTGTACCCGCTCTTGAGACTCTTTTCCTCCTATTAGGTTGCCTTGTACAGTCTTGATATGGGTGCTTTTGCCTTATTTTATTGTATCTTTTCTTTTTGTACTGTTTTGCTACTGTCTTTCCGGGCCCTTCTCTTTTCTGAAGAGGAAATGGACTGGGGGTGGATTTGGAGGAGATAGGGAGTGGGGAAAAGCTGTGAGGATTGGAAGGAGGAGAAATTGTAGTTGGGATGTACTATATTAAAGAAGAATCTAATTTAAATAAAATTAATTAATTATTAATAAAAAGAAAAGTAACAGGCAATCTCCTTTGTGACAGATCCCAAGTTCATAATAGGAGGGAAATTCAAGCTCCAGGATACTCATTATATAAGGTTTGAATCAGTAAGATGGGGATTTGAGAAGGGAGATGCTCTGCTAGACAAGTACAAAGATTCAAAGTCTCTGGAGTATCAGCCTATGGGAAAAAGAGGGTAGGAAGTTTTCATGACCAGGGGCTTTAAAAAAACACTACTTCATTTAAACTAGGGAACCAACCATTTTTTTATTTTTCTCTAAGCTGTTGCCCACAATTTCTGCATAATAAAAAATAAATCTGTTTAGCCTTCAAAAGAATTTCATTATCACTTATAACTATCTATGTATCCCTCATCTACATTTCTTGCCATCGTGTGTGTGTGTGTGTGTGTGTGTGTGTGTGTGTGTGTGTGTGTGTGTGCGCGCGCGCGCGCTTCTGGAAGTATCTGAACACTAACAACTCAAACACGTGCATGGGCTTCAGAATACATCTTGTGGCAGTCTGTCTTTTCCTTACACTGTAGTTTTTGCTGATTTAGATCACATTATGAAGCTTAGTAACTAGTCTTCATTTGTAGAGTATCTTGTTGACAGCCTTTCATGTGTTTATTTCTGATGCTTGCAGCACATATAAAAGATATACATATTTGTACATACATTAGATAATACTCTCAAAACCTAGAAAAGATGCCCAATTTATCAATAAACAAACAAACAAACAAACAAATAAATAAATAAATATTCTGGATTTAGACTCTTCAACAATCCACTACAATAAATAAAGTCATGTATGTGCTAAGACTTGCATTAGTTTATATGGCTTTAGAAAAAAAAGAACAAATATCATGAAAGTACTGTGTCATAAACAATGATGAAACCTTTAGTTTTATTGCACAGTATCAAAACTGTCGCATAATAATAAATTTCCCTGCTATTCCTTCAGAGTTGGATATTGGCTGATAATGCATTTTTTATTCCAATCTTAACTACTAACATAAACTCCCATTTCTCACATTATATATTACATGCATAGTACTTGTATGTATGTATGTATGCATAGTACATACAATGTACAGGCAACATTTAAGTTATATATTCACTACACAGTTGGGTGTAATAGAGTTAAACAGGCCCTGGAAGTGTTTTAGTAGTTAAAAAAGGAAAAGGAAGGTAGACTGATATACAAAGACAATCTGTATGGAAGGTTAGATAACAAACACTATTATAACCCCACAGAAGATTCCATAGGAGAGGCATAAATCAGATAAGATCAAGCTTCTGCAGTATGGATGCCATAGAGGAAAGATGTAAGGTGATTCGGGATGCACCAATAACTATGTAGGTAGAGAGCACCTGGGGAAGGCTTCACATTAGTAGGACCTGAGCTGAGACATAGACCCTGGATTCAGTCAGAAATTCTCTTCTTGTGATTAGCAGAGTGGTACATGCATGTCCTTGACAGAAAACACACAGATAGTGGGAGTTCCTCAATCTCATAAATGCTATGGGTCCTTCTTTTAGGGGGGTGGTGTGCCCTTTCTCTGCTGGTATGCTAAATAATTCTGAGAACTGGTTTTCTGAAGTGCTTTTAGTATATTCTAAACTTAAACAACACCAATCTGATTGTATCAGACTGGAGTCATTTTGTTTTTAAAAATAAGTAAATTTTCAGTTTGTGCCTCATAGGCTGTGCTGGTTAAGTGCTGTTTTAGGTACAGAACAAGGTGATTCTGTCTCTGTGTTTGCACTACGAGCAATGTCTTCTGCTGCTTGTGATATAGTATGTCCCACAGGATGGCAGACTGATTAACTACAGTTTTTCATAATATGCAGAGCCTAGACTAGTCTCATCTTAGCTATATGTTTTATCTTCAGTGTTCAACCATCTAAAATCACTTTCTCTAAAATCCTGGAAGCCCTTTTATTTTCTAAATGAGACAATCAAAGCATACTCTACAAAACTTTCATAGTGTGACTGGACTAGCACTTAGAAAATAATTCAGTCATAGAAATTCTTATCAATATATTCTAATTATATAAGTTTTATTATGATATTTTAATACATGTATAAAGAATACTTTTAGCCTATTTACTTTCTACCACTAAATATATTTGTCCCTTCCTGCTAGCTTCCTTCCTAATCACTAATAAGATCTCCCTTACTTGAAGATTTGCAAAATTTAACTGAAACATGATTTTTCAATATAAATTGATGATAATAAAAACTGGTATATTAGTTTGTGTGGTGCACCAAAAAAATGACAAACCAAAATTTCAAATAAAACAAAAAAATTTAGTAAAGTAAAATGTTAATTAAATGAATCCTAGTGAGTACTTTAAGTCTATTATCTGTTAAGAAATCAAGGAAAAGACAAAAGATACATTTCTAAAGAATTGTGGTCTTAAGAAAACACAGGTCATTTAAATAATTCATTATGGTAGATATCAGTGTACTTAAAACATTTTATAAACTAATGATGCAGCCTTAAGAGAGTGAATGTATATACACATGAATTCTTCAAAGAACTACCACAAATATTTTCACAAAGAAAAGAGCCAAATAACACTGCCAAATTCATTCCACAAAGCCAGCATCACACCGATGCCAAAACCAGGTTAGGACGAAAACAAAAAGAAAACCACAGACCAATGTATAAAGAAGAAATTCTTTCTTTAACATTATGGTAGTTTTTTCTAAAGAACAAGAGTAACCCAGGTGATTAAATCTTGATGACATCTTGACAAAAAAAGGTACTAATTGCAGAATGAGTATAAATACTTGCTGGGATCATTCTTATTTTATAAGTCTTGTACATCAGTCTTTGGAAGATCTTAGTAAAGTGAGACATATCAGCCAAGTTCTGTGTCTTTCATAAAGCTAAATAAGGTTCTATAAGTCTCTTATGCTGATTGCTGATAAAAACATTCTTACCCCTTTCTCTTTTGGCCTGTCTTTCAATTCTCCCTGTCTCTGTCCCTGTCCCTGTCTGTCTGTCTATTTGTCTGTCTGTATCTCCCCCTTTGTAAACAAATATTATTTATTATATCCCCATTAACTAAGGATAACAAATTTGTCGTTACACATGACAAAATTTGGATTACTGCCATTTGTGCCATTTCTCTTGATTTGAAGCAAAACACATACTAATCCACTATTCCTGTTCAAGATGTTACACAATGAAATGCCATAAACATTTCAAGTTCAAATGATGTCATCAAGATTTAATCACTGGGTTTAACTCTTGTTCTTTACAAAAATCTACCATCATGTTAAAGATAAATTTTCTTCTTTATACATAGTTCTAGGGTTTTCTTTTTGTTTTAGTCTTTATCTGGTTTTGGCATCAGGATGATGCTACCTCTGTAGAATAAATTTGGTAGTGTTATTTGACTTTTTACTTTGTGAATATATTTGTGGTAGTTCTTTGAAGGTATAGTAGGATTTGGCTGTAAATTTGTCTGGGCTTTTCCTTGTTGGAGATCTTAAATTCCTGTTTCCGCCTTATTAATTGTTCTAACTCTGTTAATATTATCTCCTAGTTTAAAATGAGAAGATCACAACTGTGTAGGAATTTATGGAATTTCAATTTTTGAATGAACCTTTTCACACTGTTTCTAAAAGAGACTCAAGATTCCACTGGGCTCTGTTCATAACTTTCTCCATTTCACCTCTAATTTTATGACTTTATGCTTTCTATCTCTTCATTTTTGTTAATATGTCCAGAAATATTTTCCACACTGATAAAATATGATTAGGAGTAGAATTTTGAGGCTGTTCCCAGGGTTTTACATATGAAGGTGAGTGGGATAGGAGAGAGAATATTCTGTCAAGTAGCACCTAATATTAAAACAATTGACAAAGCCAATAGCTTAAGGAAACGTCTCACTATAACACGACTCAATAAGCCTCTCTTGGCCCTGAACACTAGCCCTCCAGCTCTTGAAGTGTGGATCCGTAACTAGCAACATCAGCCTCTGGATTCTTAGATGTGTTAGCTGAAAGTATTGGTGTCCCAAATAGCTCCAAGAGTGTCATGTTGGGAATGAGTCCAGAAACTCTAGTTGAATGTAACCTGTCAAGAGATTATTCAGCTACGGTAATTCCCAGAACAAATATCCTAATCAATCTCCACTGATATATCTGTATTCCCCTGTCTGCTGGTGCTATTGGTTCTGACTCACTGGAGAAATAATGTGTCACTGTTCAATGCCTTAGGAGTTATATTGTTAACTAGAGATTAACATTCATCTGAGGTTCTTTAAAAAAAAAAATCCAGTGACATACACAAAATTTAAACAAATAGCGTTAACTATTCATCATTCTTAACAAATATGTCAAACCATGATTGTTCATTATGGGTTTGCCCAGTGGCTGGTGGTTGGGCACACCACTGGGCGGATGATACATGGAGAAGCTAGACTTCATTTACCTAATGCCCACTGTCAGGAGCTGGGCTTTCCCACAGCTCACAGGGTGGGAAAATGCAACTGAACATGAGGGAATTTGAAGCTGGGGTTCCCTGACTCTCAGGCCTCAAGTTGCCTCTGGAAACTTCGCAGAGGACAGCTGGGGCACCATGGGCCTGCGAAGAGGGGCCTGGTGCCAGCAGCTCCTAAACTCTTAGATATCCAGACACAACAGGGAGTTAGGAATGGAGTTGGGTGTCCAGGCTCTGGAGCCTGGGCCAGTGAGATGGAGAACTCCAGCTTAACACTGGAGATTGTCCTTAGCTTAGCAGGAATTGTCTGGGACTCAGAGGGGCCCTCAACAGGAAAGTTGGGCAGCCTGGCTCTGTAGAAAAAGGCTTTCTTCATGCTCCCCATAATAGTTCTTGATGAGAGTGACAGTCCTTTTTTCCAAAATGTTTATTGATTATTCTTCATCGAAAAGGGGTCAATACTACCTCCTCCACTGGACGAGGGGTTAAATACTGTTTTGCAGGAATGGAAGGAAAGCTTATTGGCTAACTCTCAAGGCTCCTAGTTACCTCATTAGTGTTGGAGAACTCTATTCTGATCTACCTGACCATAGGTCAAGTTCCTATGTTGGGAATGTGGTCACGAGACAGGTACCAGGTTGGAAGGAGGTGATGCTCCAACCTTCAGTCCACTGCCCCACAGTTCCTGGTTATGTGGGAATGTGAGTTGTTCAGCGTTTTGTCCATTATAAGTCACCAAATATGAGGATGACTGCAAAACTCACTATTAGGATGTTTACATTGGTATGTCTCACTTTAAGTTCTAAGAATTAATACCACACAATTTAGATATACATAGTGAATATCTTAGCATGAGAACAAGTGTACATGAAATATGTGGTTAGAAATACCTTCTCTAAGCACCTCTTCTTGTATAAACCCCTACAAATCTGCATGCCACACAAGCATGCAAAAACATGTTAGCACGTCTATCAGAGAGACTCTCAAATAGACTGTGGTTATCCACTGCAATTTCCATTTTTTTTCTTGGAATTCAGTATTATTTCTCTTTTCTGTAAGCATTAAATTTTATGTTAATTTTCTGAATATCAGATTTCCTATTGTAATCCCATTTTTGTTTTCTAAGAGGATAATGTAATAATACATCCTTTTGAAAATGAAATGGCTTACTTGATATTTGTACATTTCTTAGAAGTGTGACGCTTTGATGTTTCATCATTTAGACATATTGATTTTCCTAATGATTTCCTGTCATCCACATCTCAGTTGCTAAAGCATCCTTTCCTCCACTATGCTTTTCTTTTTGCAGTGAGTAATATGGCCATTTATAAAGATATGGAGAAACGTTCTCTTCTCGGCAGGCTCATTTTCTGTCAGCATTGAGTGTATTATTAACCTGAGTGTTTTTGCAGAGAATTCATTAATAATTTACTTTAAATGTTTGACTAAAATGCTAATAGGTGATTTCAACAAATAAATATTTCATTGAAAACAATAATTAAATGTAAAAACAGGAAAAAAAGTGAAATAGAACAGAAAACAAATGAAATAATCAGTCTTGCCCTTAATTTGTTTACTAATATGCATATGTAATAAACCTCATGTACATTATTTCTTATGACAAATGTATACTGGTAGAATGGGCCTGAACATTATCATAGTCCTGTATGTAAGGGATTCAGTAAACTTGAAATAGCCACAGTACTTCAGGTTATTCTTCCACTTCTATAAGAAAAGAGATATACCAGAGAGAAATAATTCTTTATTCATATGAAACCTTTGTAAAAAGATATTATACTAAGGTTCTATATAAAAATAAGGAGCACAGGATTAATAGGACTTAGAATAGATTTTCTAAATAGCTAGCAGTCATTTTCTGGTGGCATTTTAATATGATTGCTTATAAAATAAATACTTTTATACTTTATAATTGGTTTTATATTGATTATTATTATATGTGTATTATTTAAAGCAATTTTGATTATATTCTCATCTCACATGTTTTTCCAGATCCTCTGCCTTTCCTACTCACTTACTCACTTTAAATACTTTCTCAAAAAGTAAACAAAAACCCAGTATAACAGCAAGAACAAGAACTCCCCCCAAAAGGAAATCAAAATAAAACTACACAAAAAGAAAAAAAAGCAATCAAAGAAACAAACCCCTAAGCAACATCTACCTGAATAAAAGCACAGAGAAAGAACTGTAGAAACTCTAGAATCCATTATATGTTGGTCAACTATTCCTGATCTACCCTTCTGCCCTGGAATGATTGCTATATCCATTTTCATTTGTTTTGGAAAACTTTTTTTTTTTTTTTAACTCCAACAGGTGTAAGTAAGTGACAGTTCAACTGTTAACATTTGCCACTATGGCTAGGTTTTCTTTCTTTAATTAATTAATTCATTCATTCTTGTATTTATTCACTCAATTAATCTTTTTTCAAAAATATCATAACATGAAATACAATAATGTAAAATACAATTATCACATCCAGGTTGGACAAGACAAACCAAGAGAAATAAGAGAGCCCAAAAGAAGGCACAACAATCAGAGACCCACTCATTTGCACATACAAGAATCCCCTAGAAACCACTCTACTGGAAGCCATAATGTCCTCAGAGGACCTGGTGCAGAGCATGCTGCTACAGTCTCTGTAAATTCTTATTAGTATTGCTCATGTTGATGTAGAGGGCACTGATTTCTTACTGTCTTTCAACACCTTCTGATTCTTTCACTCTTTCTATCTCCTTTTCAGTGAGATTTCCTGAGCCCAGAGGGAAAAGGTTTGATGGAGACATCCCATTTAAGATTGAGTATTAAGAGGTCTCTCACGCTCTGTGTAATTTCTGCATGTGTCTGTCTTTATTTTTGTTCCTTGGTGCTTCATGAAGCCTTTTTGATGATAGCTGAACAAAGCATTGATCTATGAGTATTGCAGAATATCATTACGAGTCATTTTATGACTACATTTTTATTTTTGTTGTTTTTAGACTAGATCTTTCTGCTATCTTTTCTTAGGTTCTGGGTTCCCCAAGTGGTGTCAGGTGTCAGTTACTACTCTTGGAGTAGATCTTAAGTCAAATTAGTTATCAGTTAGTTACTCCCACAAACTTTGTGGGTCGCAGCCCTAAGATATCTTTCAGGCAGTACAGCATTGTAGACAAAGAGTTTGAGTCTGGCTTGCTATTCACATTTTTGCTTTTGACAGTTCACAGAGTATTTTCCTATACCAAAGATGCTTGAATCTTGGAGCAAAGGCTGTACATAGGAGCCCAAGTATCTCCATTTTCAATGAGTATGTAGGTATTGTCTTGAGCAATGGGACCTTGGCCACAGCCTAAGTTGTTGGAAGATTTCTGTGGGGCCTCTTTGGCTAATAACTCCATTAGATATTTCCCAATTGTGGTACTGGCACCTTTATTTGGTGATGAGAGAAGGACAACAGTGACTCTGTGTCTTACATTATTTGGTGATTTCATTTATATCACTGTCAAATATGTAGTTATTTTAAGAACTTTGTGCTACATTAGGTTTCAATACTACCCCTTCAAATTTGTGTTTGACATGATCCAATTTTTGCTACAATTTTCAAAAAAGCTTCATTTAATTATTATTGTGAGAAATTTTGAGTTGTGAATTTTACATTTTAGGTAGAGGTTGAACAAAATACCTGTTATAATATTCTATTTTAAACATATTGCTAAATGAATAGTATGTCACAGAAGATTTCATTTTAAGAAAATTGTATTAACTGTCCTAATTATATATATTATTTTTGAAATGACCCATCACAAAAAAATCAAAGTTAAGATATATTAAGAGTATAATAACAGCCAGGCAGTGGTGGCTCATGCCTTTAATCCCACCAGTTGGGAGGTAGAGGCAGTCGGATTTATGAGTTCAAGGCCAGCCTAGTCTACAGAGTGAGTTCCAGTACAGCTAGAGCTATACAGAGAAACTCTGTCTTGAAAAACCAAAAATAAATAGATAAATAAATAAGTAAATAAATAAACAAACAAAGATTAATAATAAGCTGGAATTTTTGTATGCCTTTTGACAAGTGGCTTTTTTTCACTGTGATAAAGAAGAAAACATCATCTACTGTCCAATTCTATTTCATTCCAAGCCCTTACTATGTCAGTCACTGGTAATTATTGAGCCACGAATAAAATAAATTAAACTGCACTAATTCCCAGTTTGGAGATACTAATCTTCATGAATTCCTTCACTTTAATCAGATGCATTATCTTCTCTGATTGTACCTCAAGTAACCTATTTGTTTTATGATGTTTCCATTTAAGTTTTTCAAACTGTATCATTTGACACAGCAGAACAGTCTTGTAAATAAAAAAGCATAAAAGTTAGACTAAAACATACAGAAAATGTATCAATATTGATCAAAATATGCCTCCCATTATATATATAAAGTTATATATTATGGTTACATACTTTCATACATTCATGTTCACATATCATAAATACATTTTAAAATACAATGTATGATACCATGAATAGCACAAAATGTGTTCTCTTTGGATTTGTCCCACCATGTCTATCTATTCAATTACAGCTAGTTTTGTTTTTTGCCTAGTAAATCTAAGAAGCAAGAACTAATTTTCAAAAATTCAATGTACCTTGGTCAATCATTTTAATTATTAGAGTTCAAGAGGTATATCAATATTTCCATATGTTCTATGGAGGTGCTTTGGTTAGTAATCATTGATAGTTCCTATTAATCAATGCAACTAAAAACAATGGAACTAAAAATAAAATTTTACCTACTAACTTGTGGTAAATACGTTGAACCTATATGCTCAAATATATTTGACATGATGCTATTAAAATATAATGTATAAGAGCAGACCTTGGGCGCAAGCTCCGCAGCCAGTCCCACAACACCCAGAGGAAGCTCCATTGCCGGGTGCTCTGATACACCCAGGATCAGAGGTAAGCAGGAACAAACATCTGTCCCAACACTGGGAGTAACTGGGACCAGCTTGACCAGGCACACAGGAACTCCTCCAGCCCAGTGACTTGGGTTCCTTCCGGTCTGTCTGGGTTTGTGTTCTGAGCAGACCTTGGGCACAAGCTCTGCAGCCAGTCC
>NW_022196912.1:107803661-107817061 GCF_008632895.1 Mastomys coucha | reverse complement strand
TTATATCAAACAACTTTTATAATACTTATTTTTATTTTTATAATATTTTATAAATTTTAAGGAATATGTCAAAAAATATATTATAGGTATTGAAGAGGGGTCTATGGGAGGAGCAGTGGTACAAAAGGGGAACAAGAATGTGTTTCAATTCTATTTAATTAAAATGTGTTTTTAAATGTTAATAAAAAATTTTCCTATCTAAAAAATAAATAAATAAATAAATAAAATATAATGTATAGTTATAGGTATAATAAGCACATATGTAATATATGTATGCATACTTATATACATATATTCACTTGGATAATAACATCTGTGATTTCACTGATTGTAATAATAATATAAAACTTTATATAAAATAGGAAACTTGGCTACATGTTTTAAACTATTCAGATGTTGCAGCAAGAAAAATAAAAACTTTCCATATATAAAATAGTCCTATTACTAATAATCTCTCAATAGATTGTATCAACACAATGTTCGCTACATTTTAAGTGGTCTCATTATTAAGTCAGTCACAAAATTTATCATTTTTATGAAGTGGAGCCATTAGAGAGAAGGAGAAAGGGGGAGTTTCTATCTATATCTATATATAAAAGGACCTGCTAAACATTTATTAGGTATGAAGATTTATCCTATATGTTTCCTTAGGAAACATTGTCTTTCTCTGCCTGGTATGTGTCAATGAAATTAGTCATATGTTTAAAGATCTAGATACGCATGAAGTTCTAAGTTATTACTTAGTTATAAAAGTAATAGTGTTCAATGTAGTAAGTGGAATAAAACCAACTAAGTCAAAATTTTAGAATAATCTAAACATAGTAGATATGATGGTAAATAAAATGCTTTTATAAAATTGTATCACTCTTTTTCTATTAGAAATTGGTTCTAACTTCTGACACAGATAATTGCACAGTTACTGTGTGTGTAAGTGTGTGTGTATGTGCGTATGTATGTATGTTTTGTACCTAAAAGGGAATTTTTAATACATAACTTTTAAAAATAGATACAATGCTACCACATTTAAAAGCATTCAATAATGAAGATATGTGAAATTACTGAAAAATATTGACTATCCAGGAAGAAAAATAATTTATATTTTCAATACTGATGACAAGTCGGTTTAATCTTTGAGTAACATTTGTATTCTATATATCTTCTAAATTAGAAAGGAGAGACAAAGAAAAATAGAGTGGTATTTACAATCCCTTAAAAAGGTCATGTTTACTGAGGTCTATTTGTCAAATTTTTATGATTTATTGCAATAATATAGAGTGTGCTTTAACAGTTTCAAACTTCAAAGCTTCTTTGAAGTTATGATAACATGCAGAGGTCATATGAGTTGTTCAGGATGACAAGACAAGACACTGGCAAGGTAAGATTGGATTTCATTCAAGTTCACATTTTGTTTTTGAGACAGGGTTTCTCTATGTAGCCTGGGCTGTCTTGGAACTCACTCTGTAGACCAAGCTGGCTTTGAACTCAGAAATCCACCTGCCTCTGCCTTCCAAGTGCTGAGACTAAAGATGTGTGCCACCACCACCATGACAAGTTCACATTTTTAAGTACTATGCAACTGACTGTTGTTGTTTATGTTACCCAGTCATTCTAATGTGAATCTTCACTATAATACCCATAAATACTGACTATAAAAGGCTCTTTACATTATACTAGAATTCATTTTTCTTAGTCATAATCAAGGAAACTTTATTGCATTTTTCTATACTGAAAAATAATGTATTTATCAAGTTTAAAACAGCTCCTGCTTACTCAACTATTCCACTCATACAGTATTAACTATAGACTTGCTAAAGTTGACAGGGAAAGATTGTAAGGCCTTGACCTTAATCAAAGAACTATACACAACTAAGAAATCCTAAATAGTGGGAGAATTAGATTTCCAAAGGGCAGACTATCCCTCCATTATCAAATACCAAATGAACATTTCTGAAAACATACATACAAGAAACATTACAAAAAGCTAAGCCGGTAATATTTGAGAGAGAGAGGGGGGAGAGGGAGGGAGGGAGGGATGGAGAGAGAGAGAGAGAGAGAGAGAGAGAGAGAGAGAGAGAGAGAGAGAGAGAGAGAGAGGGACAAGGATAGGGAAAGGGGTCAGGGGACAGGGACAGGGAAAATGTGTTTGTATAATCATGCATGAGACAACAATGAATGATAAAAAATGGACCATGAGTTTGAAAGAGACAAAACTGTATTTTCAGGGAAAAAAGAAAATGGAGGAAATGATGTTGTTGTATTATAATCTCCATCATAAAGGAAACATAGACAAGAAGCTGGAATGTGAATATATTACTCATACACAACTTTAGTTGGCCAATTATGTACTAATGTGGAGACTTGACTTTGAAAGATCTACTACTCTGCACACTCAGGATGTTGAGTGGATTTATTTTACAATTGCAGAAATGAATTCTTCATCTGTATGAAAGTAGCCAATGCACATTTCCTGATGTCACACTCACTTTTATGTTGATCTGAGGAACACTCTGATAGAAATGTTGACTTCTTCAAAATTGTAAAGTAAAATTTTTTACAGCATAGAGCTATAGGTGTAAAATGAACATGGGACATTCTGTCCCCTGACAATAATATATCTTCATCAAAAGTGGCATCTACCACTGTTTATAAAGTCTACTGCTTAGAAAGAAAGCTGCACTCTTGTTTCTAATCTAACTCAGCAAGAAGCGATTAAGTAGAGTCACAAGTAGCAGTCAGTGCATAAATGTAACATTGGGTATTTCATTAAGCTCAATTATCCAAAATCATTGAGGACGTTTAAAATAAGGTGACAAATTCTATATCTTTGTTTCAACCAAACTGAAGAAATTTGATGGATCATAATATCTTCCCCCAAAACTATGGAAATTGATTTTTAGACGTGCACTCTTTTACATTCTCCAGTGAAGCCAATGTTATAACTCTTAAACTATACCATGAATCTTTATCAAAAGATTTATTTGATTTTACTAATCTTCCTCCACTGTCACAAGCAGGGACCACTCACTCAGGAATGCTTTTCCTCCTGAAGTCCTTGTCCTCTGTTGATTTCCCTGGGGCAGAGCTTGTGGGTTGATGAGAATTTGTATTTTTGATAGCATTACAAACAGAAAAAAAGCTCTATGAGAGGGTCATATTTCCTTTTTATTACTTTATTGGTGTGTGCTTGGTGATTAGTCTTTACATAAGTGTTTCAGGGTGCTTAACAATGTCCAGTCTGTGCATGTAATTGGTACTTTAGAGACTGACAACATCTAATGGATTGAGCATGACGGCATAGAGAAGACATAAAATTCCCCACTGATATGAATGTATTCATGATGATGTTACTTTAAGTACTTTCATGAGTTTCACCTTTGACTATGTTACTAATGATACAACTATCATAACTGCTTCAGATTTAATACCTGATAATAACATTTCTATTTATTTAAAAATTCTTCTTGTATGAAGAACTTAAATATAATTAATCTTGAAACATTACTGATCAAAAATTAGATACAACACAACATCTATTTTGTTAAATATACACACTACTAAGAAGATAATAGAAAATTTTGTATTTAAATACCTAAAAATTTTAAAGGAAATCAATGAAGGCACCTAAAACATGGAATTCAGGGCACTTAAAAAACTTTAATGTGCTTGTGCTATGCTCATGCATTTAATGCTTAATATATTATTAAACACAGCTCTAGGCAAAAGTTCTGTTCCAAAGATTAGAAAGACCAGTTCATAGACCAAAAAAATATCAGTGCATAATTGCCCTCCATGTGCCAATATGCTCAATCACAATTGATACAGCATTTCAAAATGTAATATTTCATATAAAACTATGTAACAAAAACTGCTTCTAAGGGACATACAGAAAAGCCTTATATTGGACATAACTGGGGAGCTTAAAATGTACTATGCAGTCACTATTTTCAGACATTTAGTCTGGTCTCAATTTTAGTTTTTGCTGTAGTACTAAAAGAATGAGCAAGATTAAATTGAAAACATTTTGTACTGTGCATAGAACTCACGTACTGCATCTCAGTAGATATTCAAAATGCTTGTAGTGTATGAAATTACTGTAGTTTATATTTCAAATACAGAACAAAAAAAACAGGAGGACTCAGAAGTCGAGAGTGTTACCAAGTGTCTGAGATTAGTTATAATTATTAAGGAAACTCAAAGTGGTCCTCCATCATCTAACAGAGTTGACATTTCCTTTTTCAATGTCTTGTATATAATTGAATTTTTTACTTATTTGCCTTAATTCCTGCTCATTTCCCCTTTCTTGGTCACTCCGTCCCACAATCTTTCCCCCATCTCCCACTCCTCTTCTCTAAGCAGGTGCGGCCCATCTGGGTATGCACCAACCCTAGCACTTCAAGTCTCTGTGAGGCAAGGCTAAGCATTTTCTCTCCCACTCAGATCAGACAAAGCAGCCCACCTAGTAGGCCATTTCCCACTTATAGGCAACAGCTTTTGGAATGGCAACCCCGCTCCAGTTGTTCAGGACCCACATGAAGAACAAGCTGTGTATCGGCTACATATGTGCAGAGAAGCCTAGGTCCAGCTAGAGAAAGTTCTTTGGTTGGTGGTTCAGACTCTCTGAGAGCCCCAAGGATCCAAGTGAGTTGACTCTGTTGGTCTCCCTGTGGAGTTGCTATTCTCTTCAGGGCCTGCAATCCTTCTGCCTACTATTCCATAAGAGCCCCAAGCCCCATCCATGGTTGGATGTGGGTTTCTGTATCTGGCTGAGTAAGCTGCTAGGTAAAACCTCTCCGAGAACAACATGCTGCTGCCTGCAAGAATAACAGTATCATTAACAGTGTCAGAGAATGTTTTAAGATACAGACCGTTCAGCTTATCAAGACAAAATGAACTCTGTGACATCTTTAGGAGCTTTTTCTCAGGACATTTTATCAGAGCATTGTTTTTAAATCTTACAGATTCTTTGTATATTCTTTGGCTTTTGGTTGTGTGTTTTTATGAGATTCCTGTGTGTATGAGTATATCTACATATAAAGCTGTATGTGCTTCTCAGGCTTTTTATTTTTTGTTTCTGTTTTGTCTGTTTTTTTTTTTGTTGTTGTTGTTATTCTTGTTTTTTAATTTGTCCCATCACATTACTTTGTCTTTGTTTTTTGCTTGCTTGTGTGTGTGTGTGTGTGTGTGTGTGTGCTTGTGTGTGTGTTTATTTTGTTGTTACTATTATTTAGATATATGTTTTGGTTTTGTCATTTGTTTTCTCAGATATAGAAAGGGAATGATTTTGGATGGGAGAGTAAGTAGGGATGGCCTTAGAGAAGGAAACTAACAATCAGAATATATTGTGCAAAAAATGTATTTTTTTTCCTTTAGCTAAGTATTTTTTTATTTATTTTTTATTAGATATTTTCTTTATTTACATGTCATATGATTTCTCCTTTCCCAGTTTCCCACCAAAAACACAAAAACAAACCATAAAACAACAAGAACAACTCCCTGTTGCCTCCCCATTGCCCCTGCTTGCCACCCCACCCTCTCCCACTATTAGCCATGGCATTCCCCTACATTGGGGTACAGAACCTTCAGAGGGCCAAGGGCCTCTCCTACCATTGATGACTGACTTTGCAATCCTCTACTATACACATGCTGCCAGAACAATCAGTCCCACCATGTATAGTCCTTGGTTGGTGGTTGAGTCCCTGGGAGCTCTGAGGGTACTAGTTAATTCATATTGTTGTTTGTCCTAAGTGACAGCAAACCCTTCAGCTCCTTTGGTCCTTTCTCTAACTCCTTCATTGGGGACTCTGTACTCAGTTCAATGGATGGCTGTGAGCCTCTACTTCTGTGTCCAGTGTATATGAAGAACTCAAGAAGTTAGACTCCAGAGATCCAAATAACCCTATTAAAAATGGGGTACAGAGCTAAACAAAGAATTCTCAACTAATGAATATCTAATGGCTGAGAAGCATCTAAAGAAATGTTCAACATCCTTAGTCATCAGGGAAATGCAAATCAAAACAACACTGAGATTCTACCTCACACCAGTCAGATTCGCTAAGATAAAAAACTCAGGTGACAGCAGATGCTGGAGAGGTTATAGAGAAAGAGGAACACTCCTTCATTGCTGGTGGGATTGAAAGCTGTTACAACCACTCTGGAAATCAGTTTGGTGGTTCCTCCGGAAATTGAACATAGTTCTACCGGAGGACCCAGCTATACCACTCCTGGGCATATACCCAAAAGATACTGCAACATGTAAGAAGGACACATGCTCCACCATGTTCATAGCAGCCTTATTTATAATAGCCAGAAACTGGAAACAACCCAGATGTCCCTCAACAGAGGAATGGATACAGAAAATGTGGTACATCTACACAATGGAGTACTACTCAGCTATTAAAAACAATGAATTTATGAAATTCTTAGTGAAATGGATGGATCTGGAGAATATCATCCTGAGTGAGGTAACCCAATCACAAAAGAACACACATGGTATGCACTCTCTGATAAGTGGTTATTAGCCCAGAAGTTTGGAATACAGGAAGAACAACCCACAAACCACAAGAAACTCAAGAAGGAAGACCAAAATGTGGACATTTCATTCCTTCTTAAAAAGGGGAACAAAATACCCATGGAAGGAGTTGCAGAGACTAACTGTGGATCAGAGACTGAAGGAAGGACAAGCCAGCCTGATATAGCCATCTCCTGAGCGGCTCTGACAGTACCTGACTAATGTAAAAATGTATTTTCAATAAAAGATAAATAGACAAAACAAAAAAGAATCACACATAAAAAGAGTAAAATAATCTTTTACTGGATTTCAGTGCATCCAAATGGTTGGGGTTGTTTTTTGCCAGTTGTATTCATGTTTCATTATGAAATAGAACTCTGGAATATAGCAATGATGTATTTAGTTGGCTATACTACCTTCACTAGACAACCAACCCAGCCCCATGTGGGGATGGGGAAGTAGTTTCTCAAAATGGTGAACAATATTTCAATGTATGTGATCTTCAAAAACAACCTCTAGTCTGACAAGTTAGTTTGGTGGTTAAGACTGCCTACTGTTGTTCTTCCAGATGGCGTAAGTTCCTCTTCCACAACCATGTTAGAAATCTTCAATAAACCTGTAACTCTTAATCCAGGGCATCTGATTCCCTCTTTGGTTTCTGCACGTACTTGTATTCACATGCATATAGCCCCACATAGAAATACACATACACATAATTAAATATAATAAAAATAAATCTTTTTAAAAGATCTTTTCATTGTAATGTTCTCCTTATTTTATTGGATATTTTCTTTATTTACATTTCAAATGTTATCCTCTTTCTCACTCAGCCCCTGAAACTCCTTATCCCACCCTCCCTCCTCCTGCTTCTATGAGGGTACTCCCCCACCCACCCACCCACTCTCTCCTTCTCGCCCTTGATTCCCCTACACTGAGGCATGGAGCCTTCACAGGACCAAAGGCTTCTCCTCCCTTGGTGCCTGAAAAGGCCAAACTTCGCTACATATGCATGTGGATCCATGGTTCCTTCACTCTGTACTCTTTGGTTAGTGGTTTAGTCTCTGGGAACTCTGGTGGGTCTGGGTCTGGTTACTTGATGTTGTTGTTCTTCCTAAAGTTTTGCAAACCCCTTCAGCTCCTCCAGCCTTTTCTTGAACTCCTCTGTTGAGGACCTCTTGCTCAGTTCAATGGTTGGCTATGAGCATCAGCCTCTGTCGTTCTCATAATCACCTGTTAAGAGTATCTTCCAGCTGGGCAGTGGTGGTGCATGTCTTTATTCCAAGCACTTAGGAAGCAGAGGCAGGCAGATTTCTGAGTTTGAGGCAAGCCTGGTCTACAGAGTGAGTTCCAGGACAGCCAGGGTTATACAGAGAAACTCTGTCTAGAAAACAACAACAACAACAAAACAAACAAACAAACAAAAAAGACAAAACAAAACAAAACAACAACAACAAAAGAATGTTTTCAGTAATTGGGAGATTAACAAGAGGACTATTACTGCTTGGCAATGCTTATTGTACTGAGTGAATGTTTTGGAAGGTAAAACAAATTGTCTTAAACAAAGATCCATCTCTTCTCCCTTTGAACACTATTGCACTTCTTTCTTTCTTTCTTTCTTTCTTTCTTTCTTTCTTTCTTTCTTTCTTCTTTCTTTCTTTCTTCCTTTCTTATTCTTATTCTCACTCTTATTATTTAGATAAAATGGCTAGATGGATGGATGAACATTACAGATGGAAAAAAGTTAATATATGATGGGAAAAAAATCTACTGTTTTGGCTTAATATTCACATTCAAAGTTATTTTATAGAAAGTTTAACCTTAACAGATATTTTCATAAGTGCTAGAAAAATCAATGAAATGTATGAAGTACAATATATTTTTATAACTTTCAAGTATAGATTTAAAACTATCTCAGTTATACAGAGTTTCACTGCTTTTGTGCATGTATAAAATGTATATAAGACAGCTTTTATTCATTTTATTTATTTATTTACTTATTTACTTACGTTTTATTGTTTATTCATGAATTTCACATTATGTACCCAAATCCCTTATATCTTCTCCTTCCCTTCTACCTGTCCTGTACTCTTACTGTTCAAATGTGAGGACTCAAATTAAATTCAAAGACATTTTGTAAAAAATCTAGTGTGCCTAAAGCCTACTGTAGCAATGTTGTTTGACATGTGAAGGAGCATCCAACTCTGAAGAGTGAGGAGAATACAGGGATTCTATCGGCAATATGTCCAGTTACATACCATGACTTGCAACATAATATGTCAATAGCAACAGTTATAGCTTCTGTCAACACCTGGCCTCCACATGCTATACAAGAAGTGTACTATAACACACATGCACATACACACACACACACACACACATGTGGTGAGCAAAAAATATGTTAAATATTTTTACAAAGTCCAGATGAAAATAAATGTGGAAATAAGTGTGTTTTCAGTATATAAGTGAAAAGTTAGATACTTTAAAAAATAATGTGTGATAATTTTCTGCGTATTTTCCTCAGAATTTCTCTATAAAATATTATTTCATCTGTAAATCAAAATAATCACATTCTTACTTTTCAATTCAAAAGATTTATTCTCTTGTTTATTCTCTTTACTAGTTGCCCAATTCTAAAAATATTAATGAGCTCCTTATTATAATTGACAAGGTAATTGAAAAGAGAAGACATCTTTGTGTTGTCTCTGACTTTGTTAATAATATTGTCAGTTTTTTACCATGACATGGCTGACATTATACTTAAGAGCATTGCCTAGGAAGTCACAAGATTGGATGAACTCAGTGATACATACAGTAAAAATGATAAAATCATAGAAGCAGAGAGTATAATAGATAATACCAAGAGCTGGAGGAAGAGGGATAGTTGAAGACATGCTGAGCAAAGGTTCCATAATTTGTGTTAGACAATACAAATACTGGAGTGCTGACATCAATATTCACATCCTGCTCACATGAAAATTTCTAAAATTGTGGAATTTAAATATTATATTTTCATAAAAAATTACATCATAAAAATATGTTATTATAAATATTAAATGGAATACTCATTAATCAATACAAGTTAGTATATTAGTTGTGTCCAATATTTTACACTGTGACTATATCTAATTTCATGTTATATTATACTTTAATGCAAAAAAAATAATTCAGAGTATAAAAAATAAAATGAAATATTAATTTGAAGGTTAATATTGTGATTATGTCAAAATATTGTTGAATTGACTGATGAAATTTGTTTTTCTAAATGTCATGAATTTTTTTTTTTTTTTTATGCTTACAGCACCCAGACAGTCTCCCATCCAAGTACTAACCAGGCTTGTCCCTGCTTAGCTTCCAAGATCAGACGAGTTCGGGTGCGTTCAGGGTGGCATGGCAGTAGGCAATGTCATGGATTTTATTGTAATTAGTTGTTTACTTTGGAAATTTTATTCAAAAGATAACTACTTAAAGAACAATTATCCTACTTAATAGGTGTTAATTATTACCTTTAACACTATTTTCTCAGTTCTAAATACACAGTCATTTATGTGGCATTGAATCTGTCTTAGATTTATCCAGAACAAAATATTTGTACATTCTAACAGTGAAAGCATTCTATAATACACTCATCTGTATTAACAATACTTTTTTTTTTTTTTTTTTTTTTTTTTTTTAGCAATGACTTAATTTGCATTTGTTTTACTGTTTAATAATTTGCTTCTGGAAACAGATGCACAAATGGAAGAAGACAGAGCACATATACTACTGGCATGGAATATTAATTTCACATTCTTCCCTTAATCTGCATTGCTTCCTAATCCATGCACAGTGGAAGACAGTCATAGTGAGACAGCTGTTCTTTGGCAATATGCTTGTCCAGTAGATAAGGTACCTAGGAAGCACATAGAAAATTGTGACTTGTATGCTATAAAAATCATTAAAATAAAGGCCTTCCTTTTCTGCACTGAAGAGTTTTTGATCGAGCAAGACCAGCCATGTTTGGAGCAAGATTTAAGAGAAAAGTCAATAAAGTTTCAGTAAAAAAGGAGAATATATTGTTATGGGTTGAATACTTTGAAAAACAATTTTTTGAGAGGAGAAAGTATATCAGTATGATGTTCATTTCTGTTAAGATTTCTTTATGTAGCTTCTGTTTCACACATTGTCTTTGAATTCAGTTCTGAGTTAGCCTAGGAGTAGAGATGCTTATATCATTTTCCCAACAATTAATTGACTCTTGAACAACAACAACAAAAAAATGATAAAGTTGTGGATAGAAGCAAATGAAAAGGAAAAACTATCCTTGATTGAAATTTCTAAGAGCCAAGTAGTAAGACCAAAACACTGGAGAAAGGAAGGGTTGGAAGCGATGACAGGAATATATGTTGGCTCCACGCAATCTTGGCCCTTAAATTACTGACCAGGATAAGATGGTGAGGCACAAATTTTCAAGGCTTCTCCAAGATACAAACCACAGTGTTAGGAATTAGAAGCAATAAATGAAGCTTTCTCTAAGTATTAAAAATTCAACATAGGCTTAGGTAAGAAAAATTATATAAACAGAGTAAACAAGGTATTGCATCTAATAATGAGGTGGGTGGGAAACCATGGGGATGCCCAGGGACAACATATAACTGACATTATATTGGTAATTGTCTTGCTTCTTTTCAGCTTGTTGAACGTGGATTCAGATTTGGAGTATGGAAGATCTCTGACATATATTTTAAAAGATCTTCAAAAATTCTTATCCTGATCATCTTATCTTGGTCAGTATTTTTTTTTCAGTGTCAGCAGAAAAGTTAAGGACCAAGATTGTATGGACTGAACATATATTTCTATCATTTCTTCCTATCCTTCTTTTCTCTCATATTATGTGGTATTACCCCTAAACTCTATGAAAGAGAGAAATCAGCAAAAACTAAGAGGGGACAAAACAACAAAACAACAAAACAAAACAAACAAACAAAAAACACTGTGTGCTTGGGAATACACTGTAAACAATTTCCAACAGAAGTTATTATTGTTGTTGTTATTATTTTTGTTGATTCTTGGACATAAAAATATCTGGAGCAGAAACAGAGAGCTGAAATTTTAGCCAGAGAAAGCTCATCCACTGAGCAGAGGGTCCCCAGTGAAGGAGCTAGAGAAAGGACGCAAGGAGCTGAAGGGTTTGCAGCCCCATAGGAGGAACAACAATATGAACTAACTAGTACCCTCATAGCTACCAGATACTAAACCACCAACCAAAGAGTACACATGGTGGGTCCCATGGCTCCAGCTGCATATGTAGCAGAGGATGGACTAGTCAGTCATCAATCAGAGAAGAGGCCCCTGGTCCTGTGAAGGCTCTATGACCCAGTGTAGGGGAATAACAAGGCTAGGAAGTGGGAGAGGGTGGGTTGGTGAGCAGGGGAAAGAGGAAGGGAATAGTTTTTTTTTTTTTTTCCCAGAAGGGAAACCACGAAGAGTGATAACATTTGAAATGTAAGTAAAGAAAATATCTAATAAAAAAAGAAGAAAGAGAAAGTTCAATTGGGAGTTTGACCTAAAAGCTTCAATTTCTCAAGTCAGCTTCTGGTGAATGATTATAAATACCTCATTTGGTGATCGAATCTATCTATTCCTTGCTATTTGTTCTTTAATTTGGAAGCCTTACACATGGGGACACTAAAATCCCTGCCCTGCATATTTTTTCCACTTGCTTTTCTTTGTCACTTTGTTACTGTGCAGCCCAGTTAGACTGTAACTCATTATGTAGACCAGACAAAGCTGGAGTTTACCCGGCAGACATCCATCTGTTTCTGTTCTAAATGCTGGGATTAAAGGCATGTCCCCCATGATTACCCAACTGCCATCGATTCTTGAAGATTCCAGCTAGCTGTTCCAATATGTCTTTGCCAGTCAATTTCTGTTTGCCTTTTGCATGCCCCTTTTTTGTGTTTCTGAGTTGATAATGTTACCTTTCATTTTTTTTTCTTTCCTCCCTCAGTTGGTTTACTCCAGCCATTTCTGCTTGATATTGTGAGCATCGAATTGATCATATTTACTTATCTGTCTGTTCACAGCTATTTATCTTTTTACTTTAATTGATATAAACTTAATTAGTAAACTCATTCAAAAGTACCATTACGGTAATTCTTTTTTTTTATAATGTAAAGCAAAATACAATATTATTCACACTCTTACTAGTGCCTTCCAAAGTTCTCCACTATTCTCTCTATTATTTTACAACTCTGATCTTACTGCCTAACCATACTTATCCCAAACCTGGCTATACTCGTAATCAACATTTTTATGTTCCTCCAACATAGAAGGTTCTCTTGGATCAAAGACCCTTGTACTCATTTCTCTTTACCTGAAAAGCTTTTCCCAGATGAAAACATAAATCAATTTCAATTCCTCCAAAGTTTTCAAAAGGAGGCTAACATAAATAATATGATATGTTTGTTCTAAACCTTCATTTCTTCTATAGAATATTGATCTCAATCCCACTGCTTATCTATTCCTTATTTCTATACTGTAGAACTAATTAATTACACTTACCAGTGAAAAGTAAATTCTTTCATTTTAAGATTCCCAGAATCTTTGTAGATTTTTTCTCTGAGAAAGACTAAATGTTTACAGTATCTATAATATAGATGATTCAATAGATATGATTAGTTGGTATAGTGAGGAGAACCAGAAAATATGTTAATGGAATGCTAGGTTATAGAATAGTGCAAAGCACAGTTACTAGACCCAATTAATTTTTCAATGCCAGGTGCATTAACATAAAATGTTACTTTTTCACTTGGCCTTTCAATCATGAAATCCTTCTTAAACATTCACAACCGTTTTCTAGGTATTAGTCCTATCATCCCAGCTAGGGATTCTTTTTTTTTTTTTTTTTTTTTTT
>NW_022196912.1:107794149-107801480 GCF_008632895.1 Mastomys coucha | reverse complement strand
ATCAAAACAACCCTGAGATTTCACCTCACACCAGTCAGAATGGCTAGGATAAAAAACTGAGGTGACAGAAGATGCTGGAGAGGTTGTGGAGAAAGAGGAACACTCCTTCACTGCTGGTGGGATTGCAAACTGATACAACCAGCTAGGGATTCTTTGAGTATGTTTTTACTTTTTGGTGCTGGGACTCAAATCTACAGTATATTACAGGCAGAACATGTTTTAAACCACAAGGATAAAAGCTCTAGGCTTCCATGCATCTTTTAGAATCCTACAATGAAATGTCTTAGGCAGAGTCATTATTTTTAATGCTTACCTCTTCATTTATAAACCACATTATTAATTTAACCTCAAACATCAGATAATGACCTTTTCATACATTTTATAAAGCCATTACCAAAGGCAGCCTGATACTGCTTAACACCAAATTCATATAGAAAATAAATGGAATTACAGGCCAACTCTTACAATTACCAATGTTCCTATTGCCTGATTTTTGAACAGCACTATACATTTTTCAAAATAGCTGTGTAGTTAAGCAATATAATTAATTGAAGAAGGATTTAACATCACTTGGCATCTATTTTTTTCATGACATGGTGCATGGCATGTAGCTGTTATGATACACAAAACCATCAAATGCTTATAGACAAGCAGCTGCCCGTAAGGGATGAGCTATTGATGCAGGCTTCATGGAGGGAGCCATCCTACTTATAGTAAGTACAGTTTCTGCTTTCAAGACATTCACACATAAATATCTCCCCTCAAATTTACCAAATTATATTCCAGGTTCCAAAAAGACATTTGCTAGAGGTCATGCTTGAGGGTCCCTGGACAAGCTTAGGTGATTTGAGACTGTTTATGAGGTAGCACCTTGAATTTGGAAATGTCCCATTGGCCTAGGTAGCACTCTGTGTGTGCAAATGGATTTTCTGTTGTAGCTGCAACAGAAAACTGCAGCAAGAGAGATTTTTGCAAATTTGTTTCTAATGTGACAGCTTAAATATGTTGCCACATGTGTATTTCTGAGTTTGAATTTACAAGCATTCAGAAGGATGCTGCCTAGTGAATCAAGCAACCAGCCTGTAGTTGTGAAGGGATACCAGGAAGTGTCAAAGGCAGGTTTCAGGCTGACATTTTGGGAAAAAGGAGATATAACAAGGGATGTTAAATCCATCTGTCATGTCAGAGGATTCTCTGACCCACTGGTTTTGTGATTAAGGAAGAAAAACAGAATGAGAGTCCCTAGAGGTATTCAGTTTGTGTGTGTTTACCTCGTCCTCATTCTCTCAAGTATGATGACTGGTTTGTGAGTACAGTCTTTCTCATAAAACTTACTCTGAGTTCTTGGCTACAGGAAATCCCCAAGGAAAGGTAGGGTAACATGCTCTTATAGGTCCTCCCCCTACTGAAAGCAAACTTTGACTTCTTACCAGGGAATACTAAATTGAAATAACATTAAGCAGTAGACAGATGCAAGAGTCTAATCCATAGGACAGTTCCAAATAGGGAAAGACAGAGCTTTTGCTTACTTGAAGCAAAGGCTCACAGGTGGGTATTAGGGTCTATTGAGAAAGTGTGGGCTGATGAAGTGTTGACAATTTTAGGTATCTGTGCATTCTCACATCACCAGGCAGGCTTGCAAAGTTGTTCAAGTGACCAGCTTGTTTGCTTTATAGTGTGATTAAATGGATACAAACATCCAGCTCAACAACCATCTATAGAACCCAGTCTTTAATGCCAACAGACATAATACACATGGTTATAGAAAGAGACAAAGAAAAATCTGAATGTCATCACATAATACTTCTTCTAGATTTACATTAAATGAAATAAAAATGGATATCCTTAGCTGACAAAATGATGGAAAAATTCTCATTGAGCTAGTGGCTGTGAAATGCAATGTGAACAAGAGGACTCATAAGTAAAGACAGTTGATTTTCTACTTAACAATGGAACACAGGCACCTTTAAGACAACTTCCAAACACAAATGCAAAATCGAACACTTCCTTCACAGCAGTAGTGGTTAGTATTTTAGACAATTCCAGCCTCAATCCATGGCTAATCATTTCTTTTTGTGTTTGACACTTACATTGGTCTTTCAAAAATGTATACTATCTTAGTTTGACTTTGATTTTCCAATGTAAACATTCAATCACAAACTATGTAAGAACATTATATTATACATATATATGTATATGATATACACATATGCATATTATTGTTATAGCTAATATTCTAGTGCCATGAAGAGACACTGTGACCCTATAGCTTATAAAATAGATCATATAGGTGGAGACTTGCCCACAGGTTCAAAGGGTCAGTCTAGGATCATCATGGCAGGAAGCATGGTGTCAGACAGGCAAGCATGGCACTGGAGTAGTAGCTGAGTGCTCGTTTCAGATCTGAAAGTTGCAGGTAGAAAGGTCAAGGCATTTGAAATCTTACAGATCACCACCAATGGCACACATCAAAATCCTTTCAAAATATTCCACCACTTTCAGGAAAATACATTCAAATTTGTGATCCCAAATATGGGGGTCATCCTTATCAAAACACAAGTATATTTTTCAATAATATGTTCTTCTAAATGTTAATTAGATGACCAGATTCCTCAAATTCCTTGGTTCCATATTAGCTAAGGTATTAGTCAGTTGATTTTTGGGGAGATGAAGGTGAGGGAGCCATGATTTAAATTTCCTATACTGGAGCGTTTTGGTTCTTTAATCGATTTGGAGAAATATGATACTTACTGTGGACTCCCTCCCCACAACCCGGACAGTAAAACAGCAACCACTTGGGCTCCAGGGCTGTGGCTGCCCACCTGTTGAGCGATACCTGGTTCCAGTTACATTCAAAAGCTCCACCCCCAGAGAGTAACAAGGAAGTCACTGATTGGACTGTTACACTGACATATTTTGGGGGAAGGGTTTTTGGCCCAGGTAATATATCTGTTGGGAGAACAAAAGATGATTATTAAAGAACCAGATGGCTGAGCAGTAATGTCTCCCATCTAATTTTCACCCTTCCACATGGGTAGGTATGTCTGTGGCCACCCTATCCTATCTCTAACTCTCTCTAGCAGCTACTCTCCTTTCTAACTTCATTTTTCCAGGTTACCCACTGTTTAATGTTACTGCAGGACGGTAACAACTTACCTCGAATTTTGTGCTTTTCCAGCATCAAGTTCACACAAAAATTCAACTGATAATGGGATTCAATTAGATAATGTCATAATGCTTATTTGGATTTAGAAAATATCAATTGCTCAAAAATATTAAATATTTTGCTAACTGTTCTCACTATTGTCTTCTTACAACAAATCCAAATGAAGCACAATAGACTCACTCTTTTTGGTAAACAAGGATAATGAAGGCAGAAATTAAATAAATTTATGTCAGACAAATGATTGTCTATATAAAGCTGTGATATGACAGAATAAAAGTTTACTCTGTATAAGCATGCTTTGGTATCACAGAGAGATGGTACCTATTCAATTGGAAGCTATATATTGTTCTACAATATCACATCTAAATATATAAATTATATATAGTATACATGTGGCTGGTACAGGTGGAAATGTATGCATTAATCCTTAATGTCTACCATTAAATGATAAATTCCCATATGCTTAGTCTTACCATTCAAACTGGTCTCAAAGATGTGCTGAAGCTCAGCTGAGCTGGGTTTTGTATTTAATATATAGAGTACAATAAAAAATACATTTTAAATGAAAACAAACAACTTCCAACCAAGTTAATGTATGTTTAGAACTAATTAAAATGATAAAGTCAACTAGGTCCTTGAGATAGCATACCAGTATGGAGGGGTAAGAGTACAAGAAACACATAACAAATGATGGATAGATTTTCTCTATAAAGATACTAAAATAATGAAAAATTATATATAAATCACTACAACTATTTACAAAATTGCAAATATCAATGTTGTTATGATGCAAACATGATTTGATTATATTAAGAAAATGGCTACATGTTCATGAATACAGAAAATTTTGTGTTTGTTTTTTTAATTGACACAATGATCCCATTCCTCTCTGAAAATACCTTTGGGAGCCTTCAAAACCAACAGTAATAAAATTACAGTAGCCATAAGAAACAAATATCTAGTATCTTAATAACCATATCAATGAGATTACATAAGCTAGGTGCTCCTCAAACATCCCTTGCCCAGTCATGCCAGTGATGCCAGATAAAGGCATTCCTCTGCTACATATCCAGCTGGAGCCATGGTCACCCCACCCATGCCCCATGTATTCTTTGGTTGGTAGTTAAGTCCCTGGGAGTGCTGGGGGTCTGGCAGGTTGACACTGTTCTTCGTATGAGGTTGCACACCCCTTCAGCCCCTACAGTCTTTGCCCTAACTTCCCCATTGAGGTTCCCATGCTCAGTCCAATGTTTGGCTACGTACATCCACATGTATTTGCCTAGCACTGGCAGAGCCTCTCAGGGGACAACCATACTTGGCTCCTCTCAATAAGTACTTCCTGGAATCAACAAAAGTGTCTGGGTTTGGTGTCAGCAGATATATCCCAAGGTAGGGCAGTCTCTGGGTGGCCTCTCCTTCAGTTTCTGCTCCACTCCATGTCCCTGCATTTCATTTTGACAGGAGGAATTCTGAATTAATATTTTTGATTTGGGTGGGTGTCCCCATCTCTCAAATGGGGACTGTACCCATTCACTGGATATGGTCTCTACAGGTTCTGTCTAACCTTTGTTGGATATTTCAGCTTAAGTCCTCCCTCTTGGGTTCGGGGATCCTCTTGGGTCCCTGGCATCTGGGACCCTCTAGTGGCTATACCCAGTTCTCACCACCCCCCGCCACTGCTACACACCTACTTTCAAATTCCTTACCCTCTGTACTTCTGTCCCATCTCCCCCCACATCTAAATTGGTCCCCTTCCCCCCTCCCCTGCCTTCTCCCAGATCACTCTCTCCCTCTATAACCTAGAGATTATTCTCTTCCCCCTACTGAGGAATACTGTAACATGCACACTTTGATGTGACCTTTCTTCTTGGGTTTCATATGGTCTGTGAGTTGCATCATAGGTACTCCGAGCTTCCTTTTGGTTAATACCCACTTATTAGTAGTTACATACCATGTATGTTCTTTTGTGACTTGGGTACCTTATTCAGGATGATATTTTCAATTTCATGAATTCTTTGTTTTAATAGCTGAGTTATAATCCATTGTGTAAACGTACTACATTTTCTGTATCCATTCCTCTGTTGAATGACATCTGAGTTGTTTCCAGCTTCTGGTTATTATAAATAAAGATGCTATGAACATAGTAGAGCCTTGTTATATGCTGGAACATCTTTTACATATATGCTCAGAAGTGATACAGCTGGGTCCTCAGGTAAAATTGTTTCCAATTTTCTGAGGAGCTGGCAGACTAATTTCCAGAGTGGTTGGACCAGCTTACAATCTCATCAGTAATCGAGGAGTGTTCCCCTGTCTCCACATCCTCGCCAGCATCTGCTGCCACTTGAGGTTTTTATCTTAGCCATTGTGACTGGTATGAGGTGGAAACTCAATGTTGTTTTGATTTGTATTTCCCTGATGACTAAGGATGTTGAAAATTTCTTTAAGCTCTTCTCAGCCATTTGAGATTCCTCATTTGAGAATTTTCTGTTTAGCTCTGTACTCCATTTCTAATAGGGTCATTTGGTTCTCTGGAGTCTAACTTCTTGAGTTCCTTTGTATGTCTTGGATATTAGCCCTCAATCAGATGTAAGATTGGTAAAGACCTTTTACCAATCTGTTGTTTGCCATTTTGTCCTATTGACAGTGTCCTTCGACTTACAGAAGCTTTTCAGTTTTACTATATTCTATGAAGCCAAACACCTAAATCACACAAAGACCCAACAAAGAAAGAGAACTTCAGACCAATTTCCCTCATGAATATTGGTGCAAAATAGTTAATAAAATTCTTGCAAATCAAATCAAAGAACACATCAGAATGATCATTCACCATGAACAAGTAGGCTTCATCCCAGGTTTGCAGGGATGGTTCACTATATGAAAATCCTCTATATAATCAATGTAATCCTCTATATAAACAAACTCAAAGGAAAAAAAACACATGATCATCTCGTTAGATGCTGGCAAAGCCTTTGACAAAAACAACATGCCTTCACCCTAAAAGTATTGGAGATAGTAGACAAAAGTAACATACAGCAAGCCAATAGCCAACATCAAACTAAATGGAGAGAAACTTGAAGAAATCCCACTAAAATTAGGGACTAGACAAGGTGACTGGCTCCCCCCTAACAATTCAATATAGTACTTGAAGTTCTAGCTGGAGCAATTAGGCAACAAAGGGAGAACAAAGGGATAAAAATTGGAAAGGAGGAAGTCATGGTATCACTATTTTCAGATAATATGATAGTATATATAAGTGACCCCCTGTCTTAGTCAGGGTTTCTATTCCTGCACAAACATCATGACCAAGAAGCAAGTTGGGGAGGAAAGGGTTTATTGAGCTTACACTTCCACATGGCTGTTGATCACCAGAGGAAGTCAGGACTGGAACTCAGGCAGGTCAGGAAGCAGGAGCTGACGAAGAGATCATGGAGAGATATTTCTTACTGGCTTGCTTCTCCTGGCTTGCTGAGCCTGCTCTCTTATAGAACCCAAGACTTCCAGCCCTAGGATGGCACCACCCACAAGGGGCCCTACCCCCTTGATCAGTAATTGAGAAAATGTCCCACAGCTGGATCTCATGGAGGCACTTCCCCAACTGAAGCTCCCTTCTCTGTGATAACTCCAGCTTGTGTCAAGTTGACACACAAAACCAGCCAGTACACCCCACCCCCAAACAATAAAATCCACGAGTGAAAGTCTATAACTGATAAACAACTTTAGTAAAGTAGATGGATACAAAGTTACTTCAAACAAATCAGTAATTTTTTTCTATTCAAAGGATAAGTGGGCTGAAATTAGGGAAATGACACCCTTTACATCAGTCACAAATAATATGAAATACCTAGGTGTGACTGTAACCAAACAAGTGAAACATCTTTATGACAAGAAATTCAAGTCTCTGAACAAAGAAATTGAAGATCTCAGAAGATGGAAAGATTTTCCCATGCTCATGGATTTGCAGGATTAGCATAGAAAAAATGTTCATCTTACCTAAAGCAATCTACAGATTCAATGCAATCCCCATCAAAATTCCAACTCAATTCTTCACAGACTTAGAAAGAGCAATTTGCAAATTCATCTGGAATAACAAAAAAACACAGGATAGCCAAAACAATAAAAGAACCTCTGGTGGAATCACCATCCCAGATCTTAAGCTGTACTACAG
>NW_022196912.1:107793289-107794139 GCF_008632895.1 Mastomys coucha | reverse complement strand
ACCTACATGGAATTGGTACAAAGACAGACAGGTAGATCAATGGAATAAAATTGAAGACCCAGGAATGAACCCACACACCTATGGCACTTGATCTTTGACAAAGGAGCCAAAAACCATCCAATGGAAAAAAAGACAGCATTTTCAACAAATGGTGCTTTTTCAACTGGCAGTTGACCCATTCCTATCTCCATGAACAAAGCTCAAGTCCAATTGGATCAAAGACCTCCACATAAAACCAGATACCATGAATCTAATAGAAAAGAAAGTGGAAAAGAACCTTGAACACATTGTGCTCTAACATCAAGAATTGTCAAATGAGACCTCAAAAAGTTGAAAAACATTTTTTCAAAAATGCTGCCAAGCAATGGTTTAAATTTTCAGATGCTTGAAGTGGTGATATGTGAGAAAATTTATAAGAGATTTACTGAAATCATTAAGAACTCTTAAACATACTGCTGGGGGTAGGGAAGAGATGTAAAAGGGAGGCTGTGCGTTGTATTATATATTTTTCAAAATCTATACAAATGGGAAGATCCCTTTATGAACTCAGACAGTCTTTGAGTATGTACTAATTTCTCACCTATGGCTGATCTTAAAACAGATAAATTAAGGTTAATAAAATTGTAAGCACACTGTTTTACTCTCTCCCACATTCAAGGCATTTAATGTATTATATATCCAGTCAAAAACTGAACAGTGCCAAGACCCTGAGAAGGTTCTATGTCCCAGTGTAGGGGAATGGCAGGGCCAGGAAGTGGGAGAGGATGGGTTGGTGAGCACGGGGAGGGGAGAGGGAACAGGGTTTTGTTTGGGTTTTGGTTTTTTTTATTTCTATTTTATGTTCTTTTTT
>NW_022196912.1:107775197-107793279 GCF_008632895.1 Mastomys coucha | reverse complement strand
AGAGGAAACTGGGAAAGGAGATATCATATGACATGCAAATAAAGAAAATATCTAATAAAAAACTGAACAGTGAATAAAGTGAGCCAAGATTCAATAAGTAGACAAAGAAGAAATGTAAACTTCACAAAAATAGTCCAGCCCAGCTGCAGTGAAGAGTTAACAACCAGAACAACTTCCAGTTGGGTATGCATATCTGGGTGCTCATCAGCTGTCTATCAATTGAAAAAGAACTCCAGTAGCAATTTTAGGAGAGGAGGCTTTTCCTCCCTGGAAGTTTTGGGGGCTAGAATCCATGTTCTCTTGCCTCCTTTCCAAGTTAACATGGCTTTAGATGTGTGAGAGCTTAGTAAATCATGAGTTTTTCAGAGGCTATACACTTGACTGAGAAGCAAGGAGACTACTGCCTGGAAGTTACATTCAAGTGTCTATTGGCTATGACCCACCATCCTGCAACTGTGTCCATTTTTTCCCTATTCCAACACATTGCTGTAACATGATAGCCATAGTATGAATCCACAAGGATACTACTCTTTGTTGATGACTTTTATCTATCTCCTAACAATTACAATTTTAGAGAAGTCTAATAATTAAAATGATCTACTATAAACTAAAGGGAATAATGAAGCATACAATTTTGGCCCACTCCCAGGAAATGTAATGGAATTGATGGATGAAAAGATTTTACTATTAATCCATACAGTCAACCTAAAGTACTGTGATAAATGGAAAATGAAAAATTTAAGTTTATTCATTTTATAGTATTGTGATTTTCTAATTTTTAGTACTTTACTATAGTATTTTTAATTTCTTGGGAAAATTCATTTGAAGATTAAAGACAATGCAGTTAGCTTATTTATAATCCACTAATATCTGTTTTTAAAATAATTTTCATGTTTATTTTCAAATCATCTTTACTGTTTTCATAAAAGGAAAAAAGAACGAGTCACACAGTAAAAGAATTAATTCATAGCACTGTACTAGATGACTAATTAATCATAAAATACAAAAACAGCCATTAACTAGCAATTTTGAAGTTTGTAATCCCCCTAGGGCTATAAGATACTTGTAAACTTTGTACTGCTGTAGGAACAAATGGAAACCCTTTCCATGTGCAACATGTATTAGAATTTGCATACACAAATATTGAACATCTGCATAAGCTTTCTATAAACAGCTGCAATCTGTTTTGTCTTATGCATGCCTATCATGAATTTATCATCTCTGCTATATCCCTTCTCATACTAAAACATGAACTAATGAGGAAATTCTTTCAAATGATGGGGTTTTTGTTAGTTCCTTAGCCCCGATTAGAACTTTGTGAGTATGTCCAATAATTAACATGAAAGAATTAAAAGAAAAAATAAATTAAAATATTTATATGATTACTAGGAAAACAGTTTCATATCATTGTATTCATCATAGATTTAATTACATTAAGTTTATATGGTTGTATAAATTAAGAATAATCATATATTAAGTAAATTCATATATTAAGTAAATTCATATATTATTGATTACTAGAGTAAATAATAACATGAGATAATAAATACCTAATGCATCTTTTTCACATTATGCATTATCTTAAGAGTAAAATATAAAACCCTTAATTAAAGTGCAAATGATTGGGAAAGACAGAGTTGATTTTAAAAATGAAATTGTAACTGAGTATATTAAATTCTAATTTTATTAGTGAAAGAAAAACATAGCATTAAGTAGTAATGTGGATCATTATATGATTTACCTGACAAATATTAGGGAGATTCATACTAGCACAAGACTTTTTGCAAGTCTCTATAATCACAATTTAATAATTCTATCATCAATTTGTGTATGGCTTTCCATCTGTATTCTTTCTCCAAAAAGTATGCTTAGTGGCAAGAACTCCATCTCCTTTTCCCTGCTATGTCTTTTATGATGTACAATGTGATGGTTCTTGAGAGTTACATCCTTTTGTAATACTAGGTATGATTGAAAACTCATAACATCTTCTCTAAAGTTGTATCTCTGAATCACATACTCTTCTACATGACTAAACAGCTTCCACAGAAGTAATGACTATGTGATGGTTTCTCTCTCCTGAACTTGAAGAACATCCGTGTCATCAATATTCATGCAGAATAACTGCAACAAATAAAAATACAGCAAAGATGGCTGCTACCGTCCCCAGGCCATCTATTGTTCCACTTGCTTTCATTTCTTAAAGGGAGCAAACTGACCAGCACCATAAAAGTATGAAGTATCTGAAATGCATGTCTTCCAAATGCATGGTTGAATGTTGTATATTGAGTATTTAAGAATTTAGAATAAGGTGACAGATATACAGATGATACTCACATCTTCTCTAACAGACCTTATAAAGAGTATTACATCCTCAGGAAAACAATGTCTGATGATTATGCAGAGCTGGAGTGAAGATGATATAGGAGGCATCAAGGACAAGCTGTTCCAGTCTTCATAGGGGTGATGATCAGTTGTTAAGAGCAGGATTTTATGGCCAGTGTTTTAAGTTCCAACAGATTTGAAGACACACCATACTATTATTACAGGACAGTGGATCAAACCTATAGCATCCAAATGCTTACTCTGTCTGAGGAGAAAAAAAAATCAACTGATTGTACAAGTAAACACCAACATATTTTATTTGCCAGCATTTAATGTTTTTAGACAATGAGAAAAATATATGCATCTTCCTGTGTCATCTGTAAAGGTAAAGTTAAAATTTAAATAACTACATAATAATACAAAAATAAACAGAGACATAATACAAAAATAAACTTAAAATATCAAAACTCACAAAGAAAATATGCAAAACCTAATCCATATAAAGTATCTAAATATTTAGAGAGAAGTTAAAACCTTTGCAATAAAGATCATGATGATGATAACGATGATGGCGGTGGTGGTGGTAGTATTGGTGGTGGTTATAATGATGATGATGTTGATTGTTATGATGATGATGGTGGTGGTGGAGAAAATGAGGACAGAAAGAGAGGATAGACATATATACACACATATATATATATGATATATGATGATAGATAGATAGATAGATAGATAGATAGATAGATAGATAGATAATAAATGTGAGGTACTATGAGAAGGAAGTTATTAGATGATTTACCATTTAATTTATAGAGGCTCAAGTGTCAGAAGATAAGCCAAAATCAAACTGTAATATCCTGGGATATTGATTGCCTAGGTTATACAGTTCTGAAAGACACAAACTTGATTTGGCTTTTTAAAATAAAGCTTTAAAGTGAAAATTTAGGTAATTTATTGTAACCTTTCTCCCTTAGGGTGAGATATAAATTTTATAAATTTTTGGAGTATTGGTATATGATTTTATGATATAGAAAGACACTTTAAAGTTTTGTTAGAGTTCTATACTTCGTGTTTGGCTGAGTTACTATTCTTTTTGAAGAGTCTCTGTTTCATTGATAGTAGTGGAAAATAGGTCATGAATTTGAGGAAGAGAAAGTATAACTAGAGGTTTAGATAAAGGAAAGGGAAAGGAATATAATATAATTATACAATAATCTCCAAAATAATAAAAATAATTAAATATGCATTAGAAATAGTTTTATATTGGATAGTTTTTACTTGAAAGTTTTTTTAATTTTCAAGGTCATATTGTATACACAGAATATAATATGATATCCCTTATTATCTACCTTTCAACTGTCTGTCATTTAATTGAAGCTTATTTGTATTTAATAATTTTTTGCAAACAAGAAACTTGAGATTTATTATATTACTTCCTCAATTGTAATACTGTATATGATTTTGGAAGGAAATTAACTATTATTGTTTTTCTCCTAATTTTCTACTTTTCCTCTCTTATTGGCATTTTAGCCATGTAATTTTTTATTAAGAAATTATTTTATTCATTTACTGTTAAATACTTTTTAGCTTCTTAACACTTTTGTATTATTTTGCAAAATGTTACTTGTTTTACTTTGTAGGCTTAAGTACATTATTTCATTCTTGATATAATAATTCTTTAAGTTAATCTATGGCCATGTCTTTTTAATATATATTTCAAAAGTTTCCTATTAGTGTTCCATATTGTTGGATATATTATCTATGCACATATACACATATTATAGTAGACATATTTACATATATAACTAATTGTATTTTGATTAACTTGTTTCTTATTTTATTTCCTTTTATTGAAAAATACTTTTTTACACATGTCCTAATTATGTTTTTTTCTCCCTCTTCTCCTTCTAATTCCTTCCCACCTCACCTCCCACTCTAGCTCACCCTGTTTCTTTCATTAGACAAAAACCAGACTTTTAAGGGATAGTAATATAATAAGGTACAATCTAGCATATCATAACAGGAAGGAAACAAACAGAAAGAAACCAGTCCAAGAAAAGAAACAAGAAATAAATAGAGATGCAGAGATCCAAATTATCACACTCAACAATTCCATAAAATAGAAAATTAGAATCATAACATCTATGAGGAGGACCTGTGGGAGCTCCAGAGACTGAGCCACCAACCAGGATGAACTGTTTGGAGGACTCTGGCACATATAGAGCAGAGATCTGCCTAGTGTAGCCTCAGTGGAAGAAGAGGCATTTAATCCTGAAGAGACATGAGGTCACAGGGAAGAGGGTGGTCTAGTTGCTGGGGGAGCACTCTCTTTGAGGCAAGGGGGAAGAAGACTCGGATGAGGAACCGTGGGATGGGGGTCCGAAGGAGAGGGGCAATAACTTAAATGTAAATAAATAAAAAAATAGAAAAGTGAAAAATAAAATTCAGTTAAAATACATAAAAATAAAATAAAATTAAAACAAATAAATAGAAAGCCCCGAAATAATGTTAAAGAAGGAAAGACCAAAAGTGCCATTGAATTCATTATAGTGGCCATCTACTGATGACCATGCAGCCTAACCTTAAGAGTTGCACCATTCCTTAGTAAAACTCCATTGGAGAAAACTAAATATCCATTTGCATGTGGTTATCAATTGAAGATAGCTCGTGGGTTGGAGATGTGGACTGTGTCATACTTCAACTCTAGCCCCATCTGGTGCAGGCCTGTCCGGGACTTGTATATGCATCTATGTGAGTTTGTATGTGCTTCTGTCCTGCTGAATTATGAGGCCTTTTCCTTGTCCTCCCATCACTTCTGGCTTTCATACTTTCTGTTCCTCCTAGTCCAACTTTGTTGTACTGTTTCATTTTATCATTCTTGTTTGTTTATTTTAAAGTGAGAGAAATAATATGAAGTTATGTATATATGTATAGGGGGACTGGGAGGATCTTGAAGGAGTTGGACTAGGGAAAGAATATAATCAAAATATATTGTATGAAAATTTTTATTATTTAAAAACAACAAGGAAGATTTGTCTGTTATTGGTCTGGCTAAAAAATAGGAAACTTCATTTTATCAACAATAGTATCCTTTATAAATTTTAATAACTATATTTATTTTCTCAAGCTTCATATTTATCGTTGATAAAATGATCCACAGTGTGATTCAAGGCTGGGAATTTAGTGATAGATTTACGATTGACTGAAATACCATTCTGCCTGTTCTTTCCTTGAGCAATGTCATCTGAACATTATGAATCAAGGACAGAGAAGGAATTTAACTCTGATGCACTTTCAGAAACTTTTAGAAATTATTGCTTAATTAAAAATTAGCTTGTTGGTATAGATTTGTTTACATAAACCTACTGATTCTTATTTCATTAACTATTTAAAAATATCACAATAGTATTAGAACTTATCTCTCTCTTCTTTCATTTGAAGAATAGCAATGTATTTTAAATATATACATGCAAAAAATGAAGGTGAAAATTTCTGCCTATCTTTCCGGTTTATATACACATTTTATTTTTGCCTTAGAGATATTACTGAAAGAAATAAGAAATACTACATCGATAAATAACCCAATCAAGTTTGTGATATTATTTTCTGATATCCTTTCTCACAGAATCAAAATAACTAAAAGGATATGACAGCTCAAGAGATTTAAATTGGAATATATCTCAAAGCTTATTTTATACATACAAACTATATGCAGCATCTCATCCCTGTTGACTTTTAACATGATTGTTAATACATTTTTACATATTTAGTTTAATTAAAATTTTATTACATCATTTTTTTGCTCCTTCCTTTTCCTTGCATATGCTCCCCATCTCCCTAATTAACTGGATCCCCTTTTCTCTAAAGATTGTTGTTACATATACATACAAAGAAATAAATACGTAAATATGACCTACTGATTCCATTTAGTATTGCTGTCCTGGAACTGTACTCCGCTTGCCCATGGGAATTGGAGACGAGGTGGTGAGGAATCAATGGCACAGACTCTGATAACAGGTGAGAACTCTTGAGCAAGCTCTTATGAAGGTTGCCTAACACAAGTTCTTTTAATAATCTTCAGGGGAAAGGGCTCCACCCCTGTCCCATCCTTGTATTTGAAAACCAAAGGACACCACCCCTTCTGTGAGGAGAGCTGGGAATGGTAATGGAGGTAAGGCTTTGGGAAGGGGGGCATGACTGAGAGGAGATGAGGCAGGTGGAGGTGTGATTGGGATGTAATGTGACTAAAAGTAAACAAATTATGGGAAAACAAACAAACAAACAAAAACTCCTCCAATACATCCTGACATAATTCCTACACCTCCTCCATTCTTCCCTTCATTGCCTATCTACCCTCCCCTTCAAATACAGTTTTCATCCATTTCTCTTCAGCAAAGAGCAGGCATCCCATGGCTATCAATTAAACATTACATAACAAATTACAACATTATGCTCATATTAGGTCTAGGCAATGTTACACAATAGGAGGATGAAAAGTGTCCCAAGGGCAGGCAAAAGAGTCATAGACACGCCCTATTCCTGCTCCTAAGCATCCCACAATAACTCTAAGCAATAGAACCATAACATATTTGTAGGGGAATGAGTGTATACCCATGAAGGTTCCGTGATTGCAGTTTCAGTCTCTGTGAGACCCTATAAGCCCTGCTTAATTGATACTATGGGTCCTGTTTTCCTGGTGTCCTCCACTGCTCTGGCTCCTATAATTTACTTTTCCTTCCTTTTAACACAGGATTCTCTGAATTCTGATTTCTGAGGGAAGGGAACTGTTATGTTTTGTATATGCTTAGCCCAGGGAGTGGCACTGTTGGGAGGTGTGGCCTTGTCAGAGTAGGTATAGACTTGTGGGCTTTTATACCTTTATCCTAGCTGCTCGAGAGCCAGTATTCTGCTAGCAGCCTTCAGAGGAAGATGTAGAATTCTCAACTCTTCCAGAACCATGCTTGCCTGGGTGCTCCCATGCTCCTGCTTTGATAATATTCGACTGAACCTATGAACCTGTAAGCCAGCCCCAATTAAATGTTGTCCTTTATAAGACTTGCATTGTTCATGGTATCTGTTCACAGCAGTAAAACCCTAAGTCAGGACCCAATGAAAAGCTATAATTTGGGATCTCCCTCAATTGTCATCAGAGAGAGGCTTCCTCTGGTAGCTGATGGACAGCAAAGACACACAGCCAAACATTAGGCACAGAGAGAGCCCAAATTAAACATTTAATGCAGAGAAGTGTTTGTCTGAAATCATTCATAAGGAATTAAGCCACATACGATGGGGATAAAACCTCTGGTGAGCTGTAGCAGAGTGAAGTTACAACATTTCTGTGATTGTGTCCTGCAAATGTTTTCACTATCACTAAATGATAAATATTGAAAATCATAGATATGTTTATTCTCACTTGAACATTCCCAAAACACAGCCACATGGAAAACCACATATATTTATCTAATCTTTTTATATCTTATGCTTCCGTAAAAATAAAAACAAACACATCAATAAAGCAGTCAAAAAAATAAAAAGAATCCACACTCCTATAACTGGTCTCTTTACAGTAAGACCTAAGTCGACCTAAAGTCAACAAAGAATTTTTAAATAGGTATTTATACCAGTTAAGATATTGATAATATAAACAGAAAATTCATTCAAAATTGCATCTGCTGTGAATATAAAGTCTTTGCCTAAAGGGGCTTGTTGCTACCACTATCATGAACCTTCACAGGCCCTTCAAAATGTTGGAATTGAGGTAAGTCTCTTAAAATAGCATCATGAATTAAACCCAAAATGCATCTGGAAGCCAAAACAAAAATGGAAAACCTGTCAAGTGCTAAGACTATTATGCTCAATCTTTCTCTTAAGGGCACTTCAGTAATTATAGGGTACTGTAAGCAGCAAAGTCTTATTTTAGAAATCCAAACTGGAGAAGGAAAATTCATCATTTTCATGGAATGAATGGGAGCATGTAAGAGTCAAGGAGTGAAAGAGGTCAAGAAGGATGTTGGTACCACAGTCACAAATTTTTTAATTCAAGACCTGTTTTTTTAATGTCTATGTACTTGAGGCCTAAAGATTATATGATTTGGTTGAAACAGTTAAGCATATTTCCATGACACTGTGATAAAAATATGAGGACATATTTTGGAGAAAAATAAAAACTAAACCCTCTTGTTACTGGGATAGCAGAGCTCATTCCCTCCTTAGTAGCCATTCATGTCTACAACCTGCACCAGAGTCCCTCATCTTCTAACAGTGCATTTATTTTCATATACAAAGAGATCTGAGCTCATGATGCTTGAAAAATATATGTAGGTTAATCTGTAAATGTGTCAGAGGAGACAGTATTTGTTAGCTTCATTAAATTTAGTTCGACAGTGTGAAATTCTATTTATTACTAACTATGTGTTGTTCATAAAAGCAGGAGGAGGGGGTTTCTGGAGGAGGGGGACCGAGAAAGAGGATTACATTTGAAATGTAAATAAAGACAATATCTAACAAAAAATAAAAACAGAGAATGTGGAGGGACCCCTGTCACTTCAAATATTCATCATGATTGGTACTGTATATGGAAATAATTCATATTGCAGACATAGAATATTCAGTTGACATAAAATGACCCTTAATCAAACAGATCAGTACTATGCTCCTAGGTAAGCATTAGCAGTAGGGCCTCGTCTGTCACAGGACAGTGTTGATTCTAGGAGTTTTACTGGCCAATTCATTCTTCTCTCAGATAGTTAAAGGGAGCTGAGATTAGGAAGTCTTTAATATCAAATCACTGTTATATATGATTTTTTTTCATCTTTTTTACAACTGTCATATTCAATTCAGTTTTAGATTCTACTTAATTGAGAGTAAAATCCAGACCATGACTATCACAAGGGACACATTAATTTTAAAATTCTCTAGTAGCAGATTTGTTTTTAATCACAGTGATTTCTCTTTTTCATCTCCTTTGCATTAGGGATATGCAAAAATGCAAGGGTAATATTGAATCTATCTAAATGTTATTGAATGAGAGAATGTTAACATGAACCGATGGCTTACATTACTTATCTAAACTGCTTACTTCTAGACCCAGAAGTATACACATGCAAGTTAAGCTTTATATGGCACAGTATGGTATTTACATTATTATTCTGCATAGATGTGTGGTTGGGAGGCTGAAGACATCATAATTTTTCACACACACACACATACACACACACACACATATGGGATTTTAATGTGAGATGAATGAAAGTAATAAAATACTCTAATGGAAATGATGAGAAAGAACATGTCCCAAATATCAATAATTTACCTGAATCATAAATCTATTTATGATAAAACTATTTATCATTTGCAATAAATATAGTTATGTAATTGGAAAGTTGACAGAGTGGTTAAGAAAATGTAGAGTTGTTGCAGAGGACTATTGTTCAGTTCCCAGCACTTACGATCACTGATAACTAACTCTAATGAATTTCTTACTGTAATTATAAGTCACATTATGGGCTCTGGCCTTAGAACATTCTTTCAAACTTTATTCCTCTAGTCTCTGAAGTAATTTGTATTACTCTTAAGCACATATGCATTGTTCTAGAGCATTTACTTTGTCATATTCACTTATACATCACAGCATTTTCCTTGGTTGACCCCTATGTATGATATAATGGAAGTCATCTTAATTTCCAGCCCCATATCCTCAACTTGGACTGCATACATTTGTTTCTGAGCTTGTACATCATAATCGAATACCATAAAAGAAATATCTAACAAATACATTGTTTAGGATTAGCCAAGTGTTAATTTTACATGTTTATGACATTAATTTTATAAAGTAGATGAATATAGACTTTCAGCACAAATTATGGAGCTTAAATATAGAGACATTATTTTATCATAGTACTAGAAAATGAAAGTATGAGACAAGTCTTATGGGATTAACATCTAGGTGTCTGTAGAAAGACTTTTCCTTTTGAAGCATTCAGGGAGTTTCTGTTACCTACATTTCTACTTTCTAGAGTCTGATTGCTCTCTGTAGCTTGTGACTTCATTGTTCCAGACTATTTCTGTGAACATGCTATGAATCTCCTAATTACATAACTTGGATTGTTGCAGAAATTAAAAACAATAATTCTGAACAATTCATAGGCCAAAAAAAGAAATGGAGAAAGGAAGGAAGGAATGAGGGATGATGGAAAGAAGAGAAGGAAAGAAGAAAGCAAAAAAGGAAGAAAAAGGAGAGAGACAGAGAGGGTAGTGAGAATAAAAATGTATACAATTAAAAATTACCTGGAATAACTTTCATTGAATATGTGCTCTGGAATAAAATGGTGGTATGTGAAAAGATTCAGGAGTTCCTGCCCTGAAATAAGGAACTATGAACAGCTGATAGCCTTTGGGGAAGTATGATTTAGATTCTAGTCTGTGGGGAGACCACATTCAAGTGGATGCTGCTAAACTCATATAAATGTCAAAATTTGAAGTGCTATTAACTTTTTAAAAAGACACAAATGTGGTGGTTAAGGAGGTAGGGTAGATCTGGAAGTAGCTAAGGGGAGGATTTGTGATGAATATGATCATATAATAGTCTAATAAAGAAAATTGGGCTCTCACCTTGAGAGTAGGGGTGATAGAAGATCTAGGAGAAGGAGATGGAGGTAGAAAGGGCCAATTTCTACTTCAATTATCAATTAAAACTGTGCTCTAGAAAAGCCTGCCTAGTATTAAAAAAATAGAATAAATTATAATTTTGTGAAATGTTAAAAAAACAATACAAATTGTTACCTGAAAAATTCCCAAAAGTTCTTATCTATCTTCAAAGATAAACAAATTATTTAGTCTGAAGAAAAAATGTAGAAAAGTTGTACTCATATCTTTAACATTATGTTTTCCAAAATGGTTATATACAACATTAAAGAGAAAAAAGGATTACCGTTTCAATTTGGATAAAAATGAAGATGTCTCTGTCAAATAATATTAAATAAATCTATAAATCTAAATATCTGAAATAAATTATGTCATATATATAACAAACCACTTCATTATTAATTTTAATTTATTTTTATGTAAGTTAATATTACAAATATATAAATGAAGTAATTTTTTAATATGTGAAGAGAAAAATGACTGGTAACATCATTAAAAGAGGAAAGATATTCAACCCTTGATTCAAACAGCAAACTGAACAACAGGTGATAAAAAGTAGCTTCTTCAGGGGAACAACCAATGTGCTCAGGATGTACTCTGAAGCATTTGAGCTTGCTTTTTAAGTGCATATGGGAAATCATTTTATACTTCCAAATAACTGTGACACAGCACCAAAGAGAAGTTCATTTGTCACCTGTAACCATAAAAATGTTACATAAGACTTTCAGAATGAAGTATTTTAAGTTATACATTTTGATGAATCTGGAAATCCATACAATTAGTTTATATGTCTCCTACCTTTTGGCCATTACATTTTTCCTTATCTTAGATATAATCTTGGGCCACAATTTAGTAGTGTTTTTTGATTTCTTCTTTTTCAAAAACAGCCTGTGGTCATTGACTTAACACTTTGAAAATTTGTGCCAAAATATTCTGTGGAGTGTTCCCCGATCTGTGTGTTTGCAATGTCTTCTGGTGATCTCGATGTAGAATTTCTGTGGAGTGTTCCCCGATCTGTGTGTTTGCAATGTCTTCTGGTGATCTCGATGTAGGATTTCTGTGGAGTGTTCCCCGATCTGTGTGCTTGCAATGTCTTCTGGTGATCTCGATGTAGGATTCTGACTAAAGGCAGACAAGGATGATGCCATGACCTCCTTTCGGCCCTGCTGAGACTCAAGATAGTTGATGACATTGACGCGGTCATTGGCTTAAGACAGCACCAATCCCATTTCAGCTATGAAATTGTTTATTTTTTTTTTTAAAGGCTCCTGCAGAACGATTTTGCAATCACTCAAATTCCATGTTTCCCATCTACTAACTTAGTATATATAGAAGGTTTTTATTGGCAAAAGTTATTAGTCTGTTTGCCAAAGCAATTATCTTTCTTAATAATAAAATTTAGAAATTATCTAGGGAAAATCTATAAATGTTAACGGTGTTATGTCATGAGTGAGTATAACAATGTAACACAAACAGCTTGGCTTGCAACACTTATTATCTTACAGTTCTGAGCAGAAAACAGTCATTCTATGAATGCAAACATTAAAAGGAATTGTAAATCAACAGAGGCAAAGAGAAGGCTGGGGAGAACAAGTCACCTATGATATTCCTTAGCTGATGATTACCCCAAGGTTCAGAGAAAATCTTAGGAGAAAGGAGTGAAGCAATGTAAAAACATAAAAGATGGAGATGCCTTCTATGAAGTTCTGTGTTCTGATGAAAAAAAGTGTTACAAACCTATCCCAACTAACAAATATAGGGTAGATAAAACATTCCCAATTAAAACCAGAGCATGGATAAGAGAGCATCCCCAGTGACGCATCCTTAGCTGATGAGCCATAGAGCTAATGGAGTACAGAGTCACTTTTCTTTGCAACTGTACCATCTGGTAGGTTGCTGATACCCCAGTGGTTGGTCCTACATCTATGTGCATACTAGCAAAACTAAATTTGCTCTTACATATAAAAAATATTGAAACAGGAAAAAAAAATGAACCTTTTAAACAAACACAAAACAAAGAAATTTGACCACACATTTGGTTTGAAAGATCTGACTACATTCAAAAACTTTGCTTCATGTTGTAGAAGACTGAGGAGCAATCTCAAATAGCATAATAAATAAATAAATAATCAACCAAATCAACTAATCCAGGATTGCAACTCTTTAATAAAATCATATTTATATTAGTTTATAAAAGTCTCAGTATGAAGTTAGAAAAGCAACTACAGAGAGGATAAAAATGAGTTCTTGGGGAGGCCATAGTGCATATGAATTATGAGTATAGAAATTAGGATGTAGACAATGGATAGACACAAAGGGAGATATCAAAGGCACAGGGGAGAAAAGAATGTATTGAATGAATACTAATAACACCAATTTAAAACAATATCTTTTGTTTGAAAATCTTATAATGAACCTGATATTTTATATTCTACATTAAAAATATAAGAAAAGAAGTATGTTCAGCTGGTTTATATTGGTTATTTTTTTGTCCTTAAAAGACTTCCAAAGAAGTTTTATAAAATTAAGCTTTACTTTTAAAGACAAGATCAGATATTTGTTTCTTCCTCCCCCTGTGCCCATGTGCTTAGAATTAAAAGGAAGCATATGGTGAGGTAGGTCCATTGTCGTCTGTGCATCCTTTAGTACAAATTTACAAAAAGTAGATTCTTTAATGGGGTACTATTAGAAGTAGCACAGAACACTTTGGGTTTCATCTCTTTGCAAAAATAATCATGGCTTATTAATGAATTAGGAAACATGATTTGATTGATTGCTATGATGTGCAGAACAGCAGTGCTTTGCTTTAAAGTTGATGAGCACTACAACTGCCTGTGAGTTTCCATTGCTCTTGAAGTTTATGTTTTCAAAGGAGCAAGCTGGTTCTCTCCATAATAAATGCACATAATGGATAATTTTCTAATTCTCTTCAGTTTGTTTTGTTGTTTTCTGCCTCCTGTACTCAGAGTCAGTAGGATGTCTCTGAAGATTCAAATTCATCAAGTACAAGATATGTTAATGAATTCCCTAGACCCTTTGCCCCTCATAAAACTGAAGATTGTTTCCACCACCAAAACAAACTTAAAATTAAATGTCTTAAATAAGTAAACACTTTATTTGCCTGACTGTAAAAGGAGTCTTGAATCATCAACTCCTCCTCGTTAATTCAAATGCTCAAAATCTTAACAGGATAACTTTTGCCTTGCTAAACACTACCAGTCCTAGCACTCACCTTTTAACCAGATCTGTCTGTTTATTGTAAGCAAGTAGTTGTAGTGTAGCTCAGGCCTTGTGCACATCCTTAGCCCAAGAGTGGTCTGTAAACAAGGCTAAGCAACCATTCAGTAGATAGGTAGTGAACATAAGAAAGTAGAAAGGAAGGGCCACTGAGCTGGAGGGTATTGAAGACAGTGTGGAGAAGGAAAAAGAGCTGTTTCCCTCTGCTGAGTAGGAAGGCCAGCCAGCTGCTTGCTCTGTCTCCCTGAGCTAGCAGGCTTTTACCCCACCATCTGGCTTCTGAGTCTTCATTGTTAAAATTAAACCCTTGGGATTTTTCTTTTAAAAGACCATCTAATCTACCTTATTCTCATTTAACTTTGTAGCATCATTCATCAAAATTGGCCACACAGTTCAGTTCATGAAATATGTTCATATGAACATAATAAAATGCTATTCTAGGTTCTATCTTTTTCAAAATAAATGACTAAATAAGACTTAATTGCAATTTCAAAGTTCCTATGAACATAATAAAAAGCTATTCCAGGTTCCATAATTGTCTTAGTCAAAGAACACCTTAAAGATAATTGAAAAAGAAACAGCTGTAGATAAACAAAGGCTTCCCTTATTTCCTACCACGTTCTTTTTTATCAACAGCAAAAGATAATGAAAAATAATTCTTATTTTAATTTTAAATTTTGGTCAGACAACAGCAAGAAAAGTGACTTGAAGTGGAATATGATATGTAACATTTGGAAAGAGTATAAAAAGGACTCAGTGGACAGTGACAGAGGCTGAGCTTGGCTCGCTGGTACAGCTAGCTGTGCGATGCTTGTAAGTCTCTGGTCTTGACTTATCTTCTCTACCCTGAGAGAGGCACAGCCAAGAACTTCTCCTGGCATTCCTCAGGGTCCCTCCTGCTGACTTGTGCCCAGGATGAGGCCTGGCTTTCTCTGCTAAGTAGTTCCACAACAGCTGATTCCTGTTTGCTATGCCAATTCTACAGAACTGGATTGCTAGTGTATCTGAAAAGTGTTTGCAAGAAGATCAAGCTGCTACTTCTAACCTGTGAACTGAACTGCCAATTTCCAGACAACAGAGAAAGAAGTTGCTCCTAAGAACCTTTCTAAACAGGTCCACTTCCCTTCTTTTCTACTACCACTGGTGGGTAGTAAGCTAAAAGGGAGGACAAAGCATTTAAGAACCATCATTAAAAATAAGCATTTTAAAAAATTCAAGCTACAGTGTACATGGAATGGAAGGAATAAAGACAAATTCTGTGAAGGCCTGTGATCCCTGTTCCCTCCTTTCCGGGGTTTATGTAGCAAATTCAGGCTGGTTTTATCTTCTCAGTTATCTTCTGATTTACGTGTCCTAACATCCTTTGTCACAATGAGTAGATTCATTGTTGGGATTGGATGACTTGGAGTCTATAGAGAGAAAGTGAGGAGACTGTTTCTCCTCAGTTCGAAGCACACAACAAGAAATAAAATTCTCCTGAAATCACAGAATTTAGTCTAATGCCATCCTTAGGCAGCAAAGAATACAGTTATTTGAAACAGTGGAAAGAAAGAGGCAAAATGCCCACACAGATACTTTGGAGCTTATGAAATTGAATGAAATCCTATTGCATGCCCAAATTAATTTTGGTTTCTTGGATTACAAAGTTTTTTTTTTCTGTTGCTTGTTTGTCCTAATTTAAAATGCATGTGCCCCCAACTGAAACTATACAGGAAGAAATCTAATAGGCAAATAACATTTTCCAAATTGTCTTAGTTGACTGATAAGACAAATGAGTTAGCAAATTTCAAAATTGTCTCACTATGTGTAATGATGTGCTTGTTTGAAACAAGTTATAACACTTGATTAGTTTTAATTTTCCATAACCTACATGAGGCTTACAAGAAGTTTTGTCAAGATAAAGTTAAAAATTAAAACACTCAGTATCTTTCTTTTTTTTTGTTTTTAAGATTTATCTATTTATGTATGCTGTGTCAGTACACTGTGGCTCTCTTCAGACATGCTAGAAGAGGGCATCAGATCCCATTACAGATGGTTGTGAGCCACCATGTGGTTGCTGGGAATTGAACTCAGGACCTCTGAAAGAGTAGTCAGTTCTCTTAACCACTGAGCCATGGGGTACACTTACACAATGGAATACTACTCAGTTATCAAGAATGAGGACATCTTGAGTTTTCCTCCACTTGGGAGGAAGAAGAAAGCAATCACAAGGGGGAGAGAAGGAGAGACTTGTGAGGGAAATGGGACAGGGACGGAGGAAGAGGGGAACATGATCTGGTACTGGGTTGGAGAAAAAGACTGAAGCCCTGAGGGCCAGTAGAAATAATGGTAACAGGGAACCTCAGGAGGTAGGAGGTTGGCGGGGACTCTCTAGAATGTACCAGAGACCTGGGAGGTGAGAGACTTTCAGAACTCAAAGGGAGGGACCTTAGATAAAGATTATTTCTTAACTGACCTCTAGAAACTTTGTCTTTAAAACTTATGTTCACTATAAACTACAACTCAAGACACCCAAATTAATAAAAAAATATAGGAAAACTGTGATCAAAGAGACAAAACACACAGAATAAATATCAGTATACTTGAAGGATAAGGAATATGGTCCAAATAAATAAAGAATATTCTTGGATGAAAGGAAATTATTATAAAATTCCATTATATGCTAACTTAGTCCCACATTTGTCACAATCCTAAGAATCCAGCAAAAGTTCAGCTCTTGTTCTTGTTAGTTTGGAGATTAGAAAGTTCATCATAAAACTAGCAGAAATACTAAAACAAGAATACCCAAAGCAACCTGGAAAAAAGAAACAAAAACTAGAGCTTATAGGTTCACTCTGTTTATTCTTCAAAACATGCATGATCTTTGACCATCAAAACATATATCATAAATTGCCACGGGCCGGCCGATCTGGGCCTCCCTCAACGCGCGGGAGAAACGGGGGTCCTTGTCAGGTCGACAAGGCATAGGCGAAGAAATGACGGCAGAGACGACACATGAAGTATAAGATCTAAATGTATTTCTTTAGAAATGGCATCAGACTTTCACAGTCATTGCAAAAGAGAGATGGTAAATCTGGCAGCTCAATAGTTGAGGTACATCTGAAGCTATCTGAAACATGCTGGGTCTAAAGCAGCAGCTATCTCCTCTGGACTGGTGCTGCATCCCCGGGCCCAAGTGCTCTGGGCCCGGGGGACTGCGGATTGCATGAATCTGAGTCCTAGCCCATCTAAGTTCTAGTGCTAGTCCTTCTGTGAGTCCAAGTGCTAGCTAGTCCTTCTCCTTGTCCTAGTCCAAGTCCTTCTTCTTCTCCCAGTCCTCGTGCTAGTGTAAAGCAGGTTTAAGTAGCATACAGTAAGTAGGGCAAATGTCAAGAGTCACGTAGGCAGATGGGGGTTACAGCAGGGTCTGGTAGCTAGGTGTGAAGCAGGAGGAAGAGGAGTGGAGCCCTCCCTGTTGAGGTATTTTGATATTCCTAGGCTAATTCTCTGGTTCTACTGGAAGCAATGACCAGGAGATTTCAATCTAGCATTTCCTGTTAATTATCTGGTTCTAGCTTGGGGCAGACAGTGGGGAGTTCCGACCTGACTTAACACTTCTAGCTAATGTCCTTGAGTGAAAGCCCTTCGATTACTCTCTAGTACATAAGGCCATAAACTATCTATTGCCCTAAGGGATGTACTCGACCTCTATTGCTAGCTCTGGGAAGGCAGTATCCTAGTGAAAGATTACACATTATGGGAAGCTAGGTGATAAACCGGGATAGGTTAGAAACATTGTGTCGGCCAGGAGACAAATGCCCAATCTTAACTACTTACGAATCATTTCTTGGGGTACCTTTATGCCTAATTATGAGGCCGTGTTGATGATTGGAAAGACTAA